>NW_021703782.1:4143619-4230526 GCF_005190385.1 Monodon monoceros | reverse complement strand
GCTCCAGACGCACAGGCTCAGCGGCCATGGCTCACGGGCCCAGCCGCTCCACGGCACGTGGTATCCTCCCGGACCGGGGCACGAACCCATGTCACCTGCATCAGCAGGGTGACTCTCAACCACTGCGCCACCAGGGAAGCCCCTCTAAAGCACTTCTTTTAACATTTCTTGCAAGCTGGGTCTACTGTCAGGATTTTATTTGTATATTTGATTTTCTGTAGTTTAAAAGTAATATGCGTAGATATAGTTCTTTTCACATTTATCTGCTTTGTGTTCTCTAAGCCTCCTGGATCAGTGGTTTGGTGTCTGACATTAATTTGAGAAATGCTCAGGCATTTACTGTTTCAAATATTTATCTGGTAAAATGGAAAATTATAAAGCTCCTAAAGATAACACAGAAGAAACCCTAGATGACCTTAGATATTGTGATGCCTTATTGGAGACACTACAAAAGACAATCCATGAGAGAAATAACTGGTAAAGCAGACTTCAGTAAAATTAAAAAAAAAAATCCTCTGCTCTGTGAAAGATAATCTCAAGAGAATGAGAAGACAAGTCACAGACTGGGAGAAAATATTTGCAAAAGTCACAATTGATAAAGGACCATTATCCAAAATATACAACAAACTCTTAAAATTCAAAAATAAGAAAATAAACAACTGATTAAAAAGTGAGCCAAAGACCTTAGCAGACACCTTGCCAAAAAATATATATGAAGATGGCAAATAAGCAATGAGAAGGTGACATACATCCTGTGTCATTAGGGAAATGCAAATTAAAACAACAATGAGGTACCACTATACTCCTATTAGAATGGCCAGAATCCACAACACTGACAACATCAAAGCCTGGAGAGGATGTGGAGAGGCAGGAACTCTCACGCAGTGCTCGTAGGAAAGTGAAATAGTGCAGCCACTTTGGAAAACAGTTTGGTGGTTTCTTACAAAACTAAACATTCTCTTACTACAAAATCCAGTAATCATGCTTTTGATATTTACTCAAAGAAGTTGGAAATGTATGTTCATACAAACCTGCACATGGATGCTTACAGCAGATTTATTCATAATTTCCAAAATTTGGAAGCAACTAAAATATCCTTTAATAGATCAATGTATATTAAGAACAACAACAAAAAGACCTTAAAAATAGATGAATAAACTTTGGTTCATTCATCTAATGGAACATTATTCAGTACTAAAAGAAAATGAGCTGTCAATCTATGAAAAGGCATGGAGGACCCTTAAATGCATATTACTAAGTGAAAAAAGCCAACCTGCAGAGGTAGACACTGTATGATTAACTGAGCATGAAGTAATTTGGAAAGGGAACCAGTATAAATTAACCTCTAGTAATTTGTTGGTAGGGTTTCAGCGGAAGGGGAGCGCTGTAAATTCCTATGATTAGATCTGGATTTCTGAGTGTCCTTGTGCCTCTCAACTTGAACTTCCATAGCACTGATCATCACAGCCCCCTTGTGTGAGAGAGGGTGGCTCGTGTGGGTTGGAGTTGGGTATTTCCCTTCTCTTCAAGTGGAACGGTACAGGGTGATGCAGTTGGGTATTTTCCATCTTCCAAGTCAGTTAGGCTCTGATAAAACTCCAGCAGGTTAGGCTCTGCTGAACTAGTTTCATCTGAGGGCAGACCTTATTAAGAGCAGAGTACTCCAGAGTATTTTCATAACGGTTCCTTTCCCCTGCCTGTGATGGGAGCATGAGGGGATCCTTATCTGATATTTCCTATTGGAACCTGGCAAACTCCAGGAGGTAAAACTCACAAAAGTGTGGTCCCAGCCCTCCAAATACTGGGTCCCCCTGGAGTTTGATCTCTCAGACTTGCCCACATGGAGCCTCCAGCAATCTGTCAATTATAATCCAAGTTTCCCTACAAGGTTTCAGTTACTGAATTTCTGTCCCCTTAAGTTGTGATTTTCTGTATTTGCTTGTCAATCTCTTCCATTTTGGGGGGCAGCAGCTTGCCTTGTGACCTCACTCACCCTGGAGAACTAAGGAGGGTTTTTAATTTCTCAGTTTGTTTATCGCTCTGCTTGTTAGGATAAGTGGTGACTTCCAGTTTCTTATAGAAGGACCCAAACCATGATGTTTTCTTGGGAAAAGACTAAAACTTCAGTGATGGACTCTTCTACTCTTCCATCCACTTTTTTCTCATTTTCCTCCTTCTTTTCCTTATCTTTCTTCTTCTCTTTCTTCTCAATATCCTTTTGCTCCTCCCTCAGGAATTCTAAATATATATATATATATTTAGAATTATATATATATATTTAGAATTATATATATATATAATATGTATATAATCTCAAAAAATGTTTTCCTTGGGCTAAGAAGAAGAAAGAGACTTCTTTATAATTGCAAAAGGCTTTAGAAAGGACCTAGAACAGAGGCAGATTAATCTATAGGCTCATTTCCCCAAGACAACAATCATTTCAGAAATAAGATTAAATAGTTCCTGAAAAACTGAGCTATTGGAGAACATGTGGAAGATATGCAGAAGCCCAAAACAAAAGCAGAAAGGTGTTTAAATATAACCTAAATTAGCTCACATAGAGATTTTGTTTGGATCTCTTCATGTAGAAAAGGTAGGAATTGTCCTGGATAATCCTGAAGTTCTCTTCCCACTTTGGAATCCTATAATTATGTGATCATAAACACAATGGAATTTTCATTACTTCTTAGTGATAAAGACAGTAAACTCAGTTCTGAAGCAGAAAATCAATGTCATTATTACAAGTAAGATGGCCATAATTAAAAAGAAATTATCATCTTTCGTTCCCTTTGTAAAAAAATTATAGATTGGGTGATGAAAAAATAAAAGATTAACTTTTAAGAAGTCTTGATACTGATCTACACTGCTAATTTCCAATTAGTTTTTGAATAATTCTGAATGAGTACATTTGAAAGTAGGCATTTTAAAAGAAAATACTCTTGTCATAATTAATTATAAAGTTAAACATTATTCCATTTTCCATCATACTGAGGTGATTAAAATCATAGGGCAAAGGCATTAAGTGTAGATTTGCTTTGATTACTTTGGATTCGAAAATTACTAATTGAAAACTCAAAGGGAATATTGAAACTTTATTTCTCATTTGAATCTAATTTTATGTTTGTCTTTTATATTCAAATAGTGCTTGATGTTTTAGCTAAGCAATTGTATGTGGGAAATAAATGCTCGAAACCGAGATGGAGAAAACAAGGAAAAAAATGTTAATTCATTTATTTACTTAGTTAGTTATTAAAAAATCTATTTCCTAGAGCAGTTTTAGGTTCACAGCAAAATTAAGAGGAAGCTACAGAAACAAATTTTCTGTACACGTCTCCCCTATACATGCATAACATCCTCAACATCCCCCACCAGAGTGGTATCTTTATTACAATTAATGAACCTACATTGAAATATCATTATCACCAAAGCCCAGAGTTTACATTACAGTTCACTCTTGGTGGGTACATTCTATGGGTTTGGTTAAATGTATAAAGACAAGTATAGATCCTTATAGTATCATACAGAGTAGATTTACTGCCCTAAAGATCCTCTGTTCTCCCCCTAATCATATCTCCCCAGCCCTCCGAATGTTGACAACCACTAGTCTTTTCACTGTTTCCATAGTTTTGCCTGTTCCAAAATGTTATACAGTAGGAATCATACAAATTATAACATACAACAGTGATAATTATATTAACCATGTTGAGCATTGGATCTCTTGTACTTGTTTTATAACTGAAAGTTTGTACTTCTGGATATCTTCATCCATTTCCCCCTACTCTCACCCCTGCCTCTGGTAAACACAAATCTGATTGCCTTTTCTATAAGTTTGTTTGTTTAAGTATAAATGACCTATAACACTATACTAGTTCTTGGTGCATAACATAGCTTCAGTACTTCAGTATATCAATATTACAAAGTGATCACCACCATGGTCTAGTTACCATTTGTCATCATACAAAGATATTACATACAAAGATATTACATACTTATTGACTATACTTCTGATGTTGTATAATTCATCCCCATGACAACACCATTATTTGAAGACGCTGTCTTTTCCTCATTTTATATTCTTGTATTAACTGTCCTAGAATAATTGACCATATAAGTGTGGGCTTATTTCTGGGTTCTTCATTCTGTTCCATTCATTTAATTGCTGGTTTTGTGCCATTATCATACTGTTTTGATTATTTTGGCTTTGTAATATACTTTGAAATCGACTAGTGTGGTACCTCCAACTTTGTTCTTTGTCAAGGTTGTTTTGGGTATTCTTGGTCTTGTGTGTTTCCATACTATTTTAAAATTACTTCCTCTAGTTCTGTGAAAAATGACAGTTTTTTGATAGGGATTACAATGACTTTGTAGATTGCCTCAGCTAGTACGGTCATTTTAACAATGTTAATTCTTCCAGTACCTGAGCATGGCATATCTTTCTGTTTGCTCGTTTCATCTTCAATTTATTTCATCAATGTCTTACAGTTTTCTGAGTACAGGTCTTTTACCTCCTTAGTTAGATTTATATATATTTTATTATTTTTAATGCAACTGTAAATGGAATTGTTTTCTTCATATCTCTTTCTGATAGTTTGTTATTGGTGTACAGAAAGACAACAAATTTCTGCATATTAACTTGGTGTTGGCAACTTCACTGAATACCTTTATTAATTTTAATAATTTTTTGGTGTTGTCTTTAAGATTTTATATATATATATACACACACACACACACACACACACATATATATATAAAAAATCATGTCATCCACAAACAGTGACATATTTACTCCTTCCTTTCCAATTTGAGTTCCTTTTATTTCTCTTTCTTGTCTGATTGCTGTGGTTAGGAATTCACTACTATGTCAAATAAAAGTGGAGAGCATGGGCATCCTTTCATTGCTACTGAGCTTAGGGGAAATCCATTCAGCTTTTCAACATTCAGTATGATGTTGGCTGTAGTTTTGTCATATATGGTCTTTATCATGTTGAGGTATGTTATAATAAATGGATGTTGAGTTTTTCCAAAAGCTTTTTTTAACATCTATTGAAATGATCATATGATTTTTAATCTTCACTTTGTTGATGCAGTGTATCACATTGACTGATGTGTGGGTATTGAATCTTGCATCCTTGCATCCCTAGGATAAGCCCCACTTGATCATGGTGTATGATCCTCTTAATGTGTTGTTGGATTTGGTTTGCTAATATTTTGTTCAGGATGTTTGCATATATGTTCATCTGGCTAAAAGAAAATGGGCCTGAAATTTTCTTTGTTTGTAGTATCTTTGTCTTGCTTTGATATTAGAATGATGCTGGCAGGTTTTTTTTTTTTAATGTTTAGTTTTAAGAGTTTTTTGTATATTTTGGATAGCAGTCTTTTATCAGATGTGTCTTTGTAAATATTTTCTCCCATTTTGTGGTTTGTCTTCTAATTCTCTTGACACTGTCTTTCACAAAGCAGAAGTTTTTAATTTTAATGAAGTCCAGTGTATCAATTATTTCTTTCATGGATCATGCCTTTAGTGCTGCATGAAAAATTCATCACTCTATCCAAGGTCATCTAGGATTTCTCCTATGTTATCATCCAAGTATGTTATAATTTGAGAGTTTTGGGTCTCACATTTTGGTCTTTGATCCATTTTGAGTTAGTTTTTGTAAAGGATATAAGGTCTGTGTGTGGATTCCTTTTTCTTTTTTTTCTATGTGGATGTCCAGCTGTTCCAGCACCATTTGTTGGAAAGACTCTTTTTGTTCCATTCTGTTGCCCTTGCTCCCTTGTCAAAAATAAATTGACTATATTTATGTGAGTCTGTTTCTAGACCTCATATTCTGTTCAATTAATCATTAGTCTATTCTTTCACCCATACCATACTGCCTTGATTATTGTAGCTTTATAGTAAGTCTTAAAATTGGGTACTGTCACTCCTCTGACTTTGCCCTTTTTTAATATCATTTTTATAATGCTGAGTCTTCTGCCTGATAATTGGTTTTTAAAAAATATTTCTTTACATAAATTCCTGATTTACTGCTTGTTATTTTGTAATATCAAAATTCTTTGAGAGTTTATAATAGCTTTATCAATTAACATAATCAATATAAATTCATGCAGATATATGTAAAATTGTTATTTTGTCAAAGTTTTAAAGTATATGCAAGGGCTTCCCTGGTGGCGCAGTGGTTGAGAGTCCGCCTGCCGATGCAGGGGACGCGGGTTTGTGCCCCCGGTCCAGGAAGATCCCACATGCTGTGGAGCGGCTAGGCCCGTGAGCCATGGCCACTGAGCCTGTGCGTCTGGAGCCTGTGCTCCGCAATGGGAGAGGCCGCAACAGTGAGAGGCCCACGTACCACAAAAAAATATAAATAAATAAATAAAAATAAAAGATACGCAAAAATGAAGGTTTCTTACTTTTCCTGTTACTCTTTTAATCCTTAATTTTGACTTGTCTCATCTGTGTAATGTACAAGATGTAGACAATCTCATATATAAGGTAAATAATCCCTTCATGATAGTTTCCTCCAAATTTCAATTTAGTTTCTATGCAGATTTTATAGTGAGATTGAACGCCCAGTGCATTTCTTTAAAATAAAGACTATTTCTGCTACATTTACTAGAAAAGCAAAGATATTTATGTGAATTATTGAGGAGGATAATAACTAAGCCTTTGTTTGTCATAATACAATTTTATTACAATTAAGAGCTAAGAAAAGACACCATATCCTACTTCTTCCTGCCCACTTTCCATGCCCTTTGAAGAGGATATTATGGACTGGAATTTTATAGTATATTTTCTAATATTAGATGTTAGCATACAAAACACAATGAAGAAATAACTGGACTTTACTTGAGCAGCTGGGATGACTTGAGATGATTTTTAATACTGTATCACTCTGGAGTCTTGTGACTACGTGGTTGAAAATTATAAACCATGGGGCAGTGTGCATCTAGACTTTTTTTTTTTTTTTGGCCATGCCACATGGCTTGCAGGATCTTAGTTTCCTGACCAGGGATTGAACCCGGGCCCCAGCAGTGAAAGCGCCAAGTCCTGACCACTGGACCGCCAGGGAATTCCCTAGACTCTTAACTTTATACTTTCTTATACCATTCTGTTAAGGAGTTTTCGTTTATTTCAAATCTGGAGAACTCAAAAGAGCAATGTGCATCCATCAAATTTACCTCTCTGAATACATGATTAGGCTTGGAATTATATTCTCAAAACAATCCTGGTCTGAAAACTCTCAGGTCCCTATTGTTCAGCATGGAGTGGACCTCAATGAAATTAATGCACTGTTTACCACAATAATTTTTATTGCAGAGGTTCAAAGATTTAAAATTTTGGCTCCATAGATGAATCTAATTTTTCACAAATTTAAAATTTTCAATGCTTTTGTGAATATCTCTGATTCCTTCTTCACCTTTCTTAAAATAAAAGGGCCATTTCTGATTTGAAACAAATTAGTGCAATGGACAGACTGGAATGATGTGTCAATAGTTTACATTTGTAAACCTCTTGAAGCTTTAGGGGTGGGATAGGGAGGGTGGGAGGGAGGGAGACGCAAGAGGGAAGAGATATGGGAACATATGTATATGTATAACTGATTCACTTTGTTATAAAGCAGAAACTAACACACCATTGTAAAGCAATTATACTCCAATAAAGATGTTAAAAAAAATTCCAAATTCTTTTGGACTTTCACGAAGATATTATATATTGATTACTGCTGATTTCAAATGATTTTTTTTCCCTTAGAGGGTTTTATAATTTAATTGTATTTCTGCTAGAATAAATTTATGTATAAATATAGTATGAAACATAAAATCAATTTTATCATTATAATTTTTGAAATTAATTATTGCTGTTTTAAACTTGGCAAACAACCCTTTACAAAAACCTTTAAGATCCTTCAAATGACACTCCATGTCCTTGGATGTTCAAATACAGAGCCTGAGCGAACTTTGTTGGATCTGAAATTGTGTGTAGATTTTATGAGGTTGTCTCTTTTGTGCTCTTCCTATCTCATTGATGTTGTTTGCTTTTCTAATGTGGAAAACATCTTTATTGGACATGCTTCTTTGGTTTCTGAGTCAGACAATGATGTGGTCTTATATCCTAGGGTATTTTCCAGAACTAACTAAAATATTAAATGTGTTTCAGTTAAAAGTAAGCATTTGATGTGTTCCTAAGAGTCTACTGTAATATCACATGTACTAAAACTAATTTATAATCACCCATTACATTTCCTAAAACCCATATATTTTCTCTGTGTTCAATGAATTTTACCTAATACATAGGTGAACCCATTTAATTTTAGTAATTGTATATTTATGTGAATAGCTATATAATAATTTTATGTGTCCTTGAAAAGACTAATCATTAAATTAATCCTAATGTTTAGGACAAATTGAAAAACAAACAGTGTTTTGATTTAAGAATGCTTTAAAGAAAAACATTAAGTAAACTAGTGGTACCCATTCAAATTGTATATGAAAAAAGTTTTTGAAAGTAATAGGCAAATGCCTGAAACTTGAATACCGCTGAATAAAATAGAGAGGAACCTGGAAAATAAGACTAATATTCTGTTGCATGCAATACTGGCCTCACCAGGTTACTGATAAGCTTTCAAACATTTGGTCTTAGATGAAGCTGACTTAAAGATAAAACTTAATGATTGTATTCTATAATTTAGAAAATCAAATCCACCTGGACAGGCTTTTATGCACAGACGTATAAATTATGCATATATATAAATTATCTCAGTGCATGTATGTCAAGAAGTAGTGTTGGGTGAAGAATTTTACACATATTAATACTGTTCTACTTTCATAATTTTAATAAAATCCCATTTTCTTCACCAGATGAAGATGTTATTTTAGAAGACCTGGATTTAGCAATGACTCATATAATGTATGAATGACACATTTTATTTTTCCATCTTTCCAATGCAGTTATCAAAAGTCATAATGAAAATGAGCTTACTCAGATTGAACAACATACATACTATTTCCTAACATACACACTATTAAAACCTAGTTTCCCGTATTTTTCTTTTGCTAGTACAATTAATTAGAAGAGAACTATATTACACTGAAATAGATTTCATTATTAGCAGTAAAGTTACATAAACATATATGATCAAACATACTTTCAAATGTCTTCGTTGGTGGAGACAAAATGTAACCAAGCAGTCACTCAAAAATATACAGAACACAAGACAGATATTAAGTTGAAAGCTGTAAATAAACTAAACCCTTGCAGCTACACAGTGAATCCTTCGAAGGACACAGAACCCTATTCAGGTGGGCGATATGTCTCAGCCGAGAAAGCACTGCCTAGCATCACATCCACTTCTCCCAATTAGAGCAGCACATCCCCATACAATTCCAGTGTGAGAATGTAAATGCAATTTTGACCGGAGAGACAAGTGGTTGTGGACTCTGCTCTGAGAGACAAATTGCAGTAGAATTTCAGAGTGTTTTGAGAAGACGGCAACTAATGAACTCACATCGCTTTACATGTATGAGCAGTGCCTACAAAGGATGTCCCAGGGTCCTGTGAATTTGTGTTGGTGATTACCATGGACATGGATTAACTTGGACACTGGTGCCTTTTCCTTCCACTTTTGTGAACCGGCATAAGTAAACAAGTGTTCACAAACGTACCACCTCATCTATTCTATTTGTGATAATCAATTCATGGGAGGAACACTGGATAAAAAAATCAAAGCAAAGCCCATTCTCTGGAGAGCTTCATTATAATTTCAACCACCTGTGATTCATCCTTAAATATCTACCATAAGTGTTCCCCTGGTTGCTCGAAGCTGAAAAGTAAAGTCCAGCTTTCCCAGTGGTTGCAGGAGGTAGTTAGGGAAGTGATGGGGGTAGGGGATGGGGGGAGTCATTCAACACACAGTATACATGATCCTGGTAGTAATGATGGACTTTTCTTCTCTACTTCTTTTGTTCTGTTTGTCTTCTATGTTATAAAAGACTGTTCAGTGGTCAAACTACAAATCAGTAGCCGTATTCTGAAAGACTTCAAATGATTTCATACGAGGAAACCAAAATGGTTAGTGCAGCCATAAAATTTTTGTACAAAGTTAGGATATTTTTAAGGGTAAAACACAGCACTAATAATTATGCTGGTACAATAGTCATGAAATGAAACAATCCCCAGCAAATTGAAACACTCAGTCATTCCATGCATGGCCAAGGCAGTTACTTAATGCAGAGGCTGGGTTTGAAGGCATGTCCTACTGCATTTAATCATATCTGATCTTTTCAAAATCTTTATGGCAAATAAAAGAATCTCCTATTTTAGCACATTATAGTTCCTTTCTCATCAACTGTACTATCAAAAAACTGCAGAAGAACTAAATTTTAAAAATGGATATGTTAGAAGCTGCTCTTTGCACCTCCTGTTCCTTCAGCCTGGAATGCCTTTCCTTCTCACAGGTACACAGTTCTATCTCTTACTGCTCAAGTATCCTTTATCCCTGAGGCCACCTCTGATCAACATACCCAAAATTTCAGCATTTCCCAAAACCTCCTATCCGTCTTCCCTGACTGACTTTTTCCCCTAAGGATTTAACACAGTTGAACATGACAAATACAGCCGTTTATCCTACAACGTGACATACGCGTTTCTAAAAATCTCTGCAGGCTATTCAAAATTGTGTAATAATCACAAGGCTCATGTGAAAAAAGTAGCTTAGAACACAACATTCAAAAACTTTCTCAATATCATATTAAAAAAAAGATTGGATCCTAATAAAAACTGTAGCACAGCTTTATATATTGTAAAACTTTAAGATATACATAAATTCTACAATGTATACAGCATGGAACCTTGAAAAAGACCTGAATATGGTTGTGGAGGGGGTGTCAGAGGGCCAACCCTTCAAGGTGCAGCCTATGAGTCCTTGTGAAGTGGCGGAAAGAGGGTTACCTGCGATCTGACTGCAAGCTGTAAAACCAGGCGAGGATGAGTGTGGCTGGTAACTCAGATGGTGAAGCACGGGCAGCTCGTAGGTGCTGAGGGGCTGTGTGTGTGTGCGCGCGCATATAGGCATGTCTCCATTTATGTCTATGTCACTTGGTTCATCCAGGCACAGTTTTCCGCTTTCACCTGGTGTCTCTTGTGGAGGAACTTGTGCACAAGCAAACATGAAATACGTGTCATGCTCAGATCATCGCCTTGTGTGCCTGTGTGTCTCTGTGTGTTTGTATATACACATATGTGTGTGTGTATATATATATATATATATAGTATATATATATCTCATATATGTATGACTTTCGAAAAAATATGCATTCTTAAAAGTATCACAGTAGAACTGACTGCACTTTTTTTACTGTCTCTTTCCCTCACACACCAGAGTGCATTGTATGAAGGCAACTACTTTTAAACTATTGTTTTTGTTGCTGTGTCCCCACCATGTGTAATATCGGGCACATGAAAGGCAGACAGTATTTACTGAATGAACAAATGTTCTTAAAATCCCTTTAATGACCTAAGCCCTTCTCACCTCTTGAACCTCAACTCTCACCCTCCTCCTCTGGACCATGTCTGAGAGGCACATTCACCGATTTTAGTTTTTGCAGTGACAGTCATGTGAGTTCTCTTGGGACAGGGAGTCATCATTGACTCTACATTCTCTCACCTCCAGACCTTCATGCATGATAGTCCCCTGGCTTACATTTTTTTCTTTTTTTCAGAGCCAAGTACGATTTAATAGAGAAAAATAAAATATTATATTTCTTGTACCCAAATACAGTGAAGCAAATTCCTGCCCCTTTAGAAAATGAACAGGGTGAATCCTGTCATGATTCAAATCGTAGTACAACATTCCCTGGTTACTTTTACTGAAACCTTTACACCCACACTGCTCTATCTATCCCATCTGAGCCAATGTCTTTGATCCCCTTTCTCCTAGAGACTTTCACTCATGTTGGTGACCAGCAAACAATCCTACGTACTCAACTTCTTCTTGGAATAGCTCCTCCACTTTCTCATTTAATTGAAATCTGATCACCTCTTGAGAACAAAGCGTCCCTGGGTAGGCTTTCTGATACAAGCTGTTGTGTCTTAAGTCTCATGTTGTAGTAGGCGGGTTGTCTTCCCTGTTTCTCATTGCCATGTCCACCCTGTTGCACCTTCACGCTCTTACAAACCCCCTATTCTGTGAGGCTATGCCATCTGGTTATACCACCTTGCTCCTGGCTTACAACCTTCCTTTGCACTCCAACGCCTTTTATCATTTTAATAATACCAACACACGTATAGAAGACCTCGCTGACTGGCTTGTAATTCTTATCATCACTCTCACCAAATCCCTAAATCCTAGATATTCTATAACTACTATCTTAAAAGTAAAGGTTTTCTGAAACAACCTGAACTAGATTTAGGTGCTTGTCCTATCTTCACATTCTGCCTGGTGTTTCCTCTTAGAAAGATAGGTAATAATTGCTAATTTAATGACGCGTGCATTTTCAGACTGTTGCGAAGAAAGGAATACCCTTTCTTGCTCACCATTGCATCCTCAGCCTCTAATGCTGTGCCTGCTACAAGGCAGATTCTCATTAAATATTTGCAAAATGATTGAAGAAGTGTCTCCCAACTATAAGCACATTGGGGTCAGAGATAATGGGTCAAACAATCAGTCTTTGATGGGGAAGAAAAAGGATTTTGAGCAGTTCTGCCCATTCCAGGACTTTCCGTTTATCAAGGAAATAACAATAGCTTCCCAAACACTGTAGGAGTGCAGTAGTCTTTTCCTGTTACTGATGAATTTATCTTTCCTTTGAAAGCATACAATCTTCCATTTTCATTAGCTCTGCCACTAACTACATACACAAATTTGGAGTTTTTTAATCATCCTCAAAATAGGGAAGAAATCTGTAGACATTGTAAAAATCAAATGGATAGGCAATTTAAAACATAGAGCTCAGAGCTTGGTAGATGGTAAATGCTCAATAAATGTTAGAAGTTAACAGAAATAACAGTGATACTTATTATAAAAGACTAGATTAGATACAGATTAGATTAATAGAACACACAGAACTCCCCAAATCTTTCAGTGTGGTTTCTCAAAGCTGTCTCTAAGAAATCTGACAGCTAGCATTCAAAGAAAAATCACTTTTGCTTGTCCTAGATGTGGAAGCCTAATATTCACAGGTCAGGTACTTAAACCTCATACTAAGGAAACTAGATAAATGAGCTGGAATATTCTAACTCTAATTCCAAACTTCCCAGAGAAGAAGTTTCTAAGCCCAGACTCGGTCAGAGGTTTACCTCTGTCCTAATCAACTATGTTTGAGGATGGAGTGATGCTTTAGAGTCATGACATTTGGAAGCTAGCTGTGTAATCTACAAGATCCTGGTAAGCCTAACGTCTGCATTGTCATGGTTAAGGATTTCAAGTCAGCAGTTTCCAAATACTGATACATAAGTACACATGATTTATAAAGACACAGACACATTCTACTGATGCAAACTAAGGGATTATCAGAACATGGGCAATACGTCATGCAGCATGAGATAACTGAAGATAGCCAGCACTCCTGATTCCTATTAATAACTGTTCCCGATTTTAACCTCATCTCCTTCATACTATTCATTTTTTCAATTTGCATTTCAACCATAATTCTTGGGCAAAGTTGGTCACTGAGCATGTAATACATGAAACTTTTAAAATTAAAAATTACATGGATGGACCTAGAGATTATCATACTAAGTGAAGTAAAGCTAAAGACAAATATCATATGATACCATTTATATGTGGAATCTAAAAAACGTGATACAAATGAACTTATTTACAAAACAGAAATAGACTCACAGCATAGAAAACAAACTTATGGTTACTAAAGTGGAAGGGATGGGGAGGGATAAATTAGGCATTTGGGATTAACATGTACACACTACTATATATAAAACAGATAAACAACAAGGACCTACTGTATAGCACAGGGAACTATATTCAATATCTTGTAATAACCTATAATGGAAGAGAATGTAAAAAAAGAATATATGTATATATAAATATATATATATATATGTATTAATGTATAACTGAATCACTTTGCTGTACAGCAGAAACTCACACACCATTGTACATCAACTATATGTCAATAAAAATTTTTAAAAATAGGCAGGACAGAGATAAGGTTTTTTGAAGGCCAAATAAGTTCTTTAGTAACAAACTAAATGTGCTGGGATAACACTGGGCAGAGATTTTCAAAAACTGTTCAGGTTTTATCAAAATATATCTTGCCACTGCCACTGTCACATTCAAGAGTTACTGTCTTCTAGGGGAGTTTGTCCTGAAGTTGACATTGGCTGTCCTGTTGAAACGAACGTACCATCACTCTTGCTGATGGGGGCACATTACATGCTTCAGATGTGTCGGAATTTAAAAAAAAAAAAAAAGAAAACACAAGAATTTGTGAGCTTTGGAGCTAGGAATGCTAGGGAACACCACGGTTTATTCTTGCCGCTGTGATATACTTTTTAAACCTAACTGAAAAAAGAATTAGTAACCATGACTGTTCATGCATACAAAGATATATGCACTCAACTAAGGTAGTTCTTGATTAGAAAAAACATATGCACACACAAAACAGGGAATCAGTCATTTTAAGGAGGATTTTATAAGACCATAGCTTTACCTGATTTTATAATGGCTCCACAAGGGGATAAATTATGGATTACTACCATCTGTAAAAATAAATATTGGGCAAGAGGAATAAAGTCCACTCATATGAATGCTGGGAAATATTCATGATAATTTCAATGACTGATTATCCTAGTAATCAGTGTATCTCATGGTAAAATAAAAATATTTAAAGCTATAACACACACTGTGCTGAAAGGCATTACTTGTCTTTGCTCCTTACTGGAAGAGATCCAGCAATTAAATACATAGATTAAACAGGTTTGACAGATAAGAGTATTAAGCTAAGTGATACTAAATGGCAGAAAAGAGTGAGAAGTGGCCAGAAAATAAAATTGGGCGAAGTCCCATTTCCTGAGGAAAGCAAAATCCAGGTGTGCAGACACCCAGAGTGATAAGCTTCTATATTCATTTGAGAAGGAAATTCAGGAAATTTAATTTATTTTTCTACTTCACTCCTTACATACTTCATGCCAATGTTGGACCAGAGTGCCTCAGTAGCATATTTAGTATTTAGTCCTGCCTTAAGCACCTAGAAATAACAACTGCAGAGGAAAGCTAGTTTTCCTAACACTTGTATTTTTCACCTGCTAATGTCATAAAGAGAAAGCTCCATTTGAGACAATGTCCCTTTCCTCATTTGAGAAACAAATTATCTTTCGTAGATAACATCCAGGCAGGGAGTCTGCACTAGTTGAGTTTGGTTATTCTTCCTTTGAGTGTTTTTAAGTGATGTATTCAAAGGAAATAACTGCCCCAATTGGCCATCTCTGTTATGAATTATAGTTCTGCTGTTGGAAAAATATTTTATCTTGTTTTCTTTCAGGAATGTAATATTTTTACAATTCACCATTAATAAATGTTTTTCGATATCCTATTCTGAAATGTTCATGTAAAACTGTTCGAAATTAAAATAGGTTCTCTGGTAAAGGAGTTTATAATATTCAATGGCATTGCATTACTAATCACGCTATTTTAGTATTCCAGTGGGAAGATTGCAGAATATAAATAATAGAACAAATATTAACTTTGCTTTATTCCTGAACAACATTTAATATCAGGATCCTTCAAAATTAATAGTGAATTCCTGAATGATTTATAAAATGATCCTTAAGAAGGAGCAAATAAAAAATTGAGTGACAGGTACTGGCCTGATATAGTTCAACCTATAAGCTTATATCTTACACACACAAATACACACATGCCTACAGAGACAGAGGCAGACGGAGAGAGAAATTAGCATCTCCAGTACAATAATGAAGGACGAACAAAAGGGGAAAATTTGGTAAGAAACTTACTACACACAAAAAAATGTGAGCACTTATTTGTCAAAAATCACAGAATTGTCAATAAGAGAAATAACAGTCTTTTGAATTTTAGGTTTGATAAACTGTTTCAAAATGTATAACTTAACAAATGAATTCAATGTGATCTGGATTTATGCACTGTGATAAATTAAGAAAATTGGTTAAAAGAATATAAACAATTCATAATTATAAATGAAGCACATAAGATAGGATGAGGGCATTTCAGGGAATCACAAGTAATCTCTCTTGGGTCTCTCTCTCTCTCTCTCTCTCTCTCTCTCTCTCTCTTTCTTTTTAAAATGTGTTTTAGTTTTGCATGAGTTTTAAACAAGTACATGCCTCAAACAGAAGCAACTTGACGTTTCCTTCACTCCCTGAAGTGCTGATAGAAATCATGACTTCTCAGAAGGGAAACTAAATTTTCGGCCTCGGCTCAGCTCAATTGGGAATTGAGAATAACTTTGTCCGTAATTGCTTATTACCACTGGCCTTGCCTTTCTAGATTGCTGGCTCATGGAAAATGGGGAGCCAGTCCACAGCAGCGCAAATGAAGTAACTGTGTCAAGTGATAAGCTTTGTTCTCATTTTCTATTTTGTAACTTCTAATTCCAGCACAGAAGGGGACATTGTAAGATACATTTTACAGGGGGAAATCCTTGGTTTACTTTAAGGTTATTCAGTGGGTAAAAAAATAAGTGCTTTGCTTTGAAAAAGCAGAAATAGAGAAATGGCTTCAGGGTTTATAAGGTTTTAGAGTTTATGCTGATTCTATGTACTGCCGACTGTTGATAAAATTGTTGTGGGTTTCACGGGTAGAATTTATATTAACTTTTACGTTAATGCTAGTAAAATACAAAGGCTCAAAGAGTTCTGTGGTTTTTGCTGAAGTTCATTGCCATTAACTACTTATGAGAGAGGACTGGCAGTTCTTCCTCATGCTAATAATTTTGAATCATTTTAACAACTTTAGATGTTCAAAGAGGAGATATACTTTTCAAGTGAGACACTAGGAGTCATTAAATAATGGGTATTGATGGTTTACATAATGGAAATTGCCCTCGACACAGAAAATGGTCCTCTAGCCCCAGTCCTCTCTGTGGATGGATTTAGCACAAGACTAACTTTCTGACTTACTCCATGTTACCCAAGTCTACTTCACTTCTCTCCACAGAGAAAAAAATAATGCATCATCTAATTGGTGGGTGATATTCGCTGGTCCCCGTGGTCCCCGTTTTTTTTACTGGGGAGGAAAAAAACCTGTAAAATCTTTAGTCACTGGGGCTTCATTTCTTTCTCTCCACTTGCTCTCTGGACACTCTAAGGAAGATAAAGTTCATGCATGTGTCTGCTGACAAGAACCACATCTCTCCTTAGGCAGGCTGCACCAACCTCAACGCAGGGGGCTTAGGACAGCATGTCAGCGCCGTTGGCTACAGATTTACATCTGCATTCTCCAGCTGGTGTAAATATCTGATATTCTGAGCCTGAGTTATTCTTCTGTATCTTAATCATCAATTGGCCCCAATGTTTCAAAAGAAATTAATGAATGTTATTTATGAGACCCTGATATCCCAAAGTATAATAAAAGAGAGTTCTCAAAATTCACATTGTTGTTTTTGATTATAAGAGGGGAAAAAAAGGTATGACTGTAGGAGTCTTCATATATTCAGCAATTTTATTTGTCAGAAAATTCCTCATGGGCTCTTCACAATGTTAAACTATTTATTATGCAAAATATAATAAAACGTGTCATGGGATTACCATCCTAGTATTTTAAGAATAATACAATTTTAATTAATTCCATGGTATGGAAGACCGGAATTAATTATGTAAAGAGTGGGTGTGCACAAATCAAGCACTGAACAAGATAGTCTTTATAGTTAAGGAAGGAAATGAACCTCCACTTGCTTTTATCTTAAAGGTAAAGTGATTACAATTTATTAATATATGAATTCACCCTGTTATTCGCAGTTATTCCATTTGTCATATGTCCTTGATTTGCATATGCAAGGAAGGGTGAAAGATTCAAAAATTGGGATTGCAGAGATGTCTTCTGTGAAATAAAACTCGTATTTTATGGCAAGACAAGAAAAAATTCATAATAAAAATTTTTTCTCTGCCCTTTCGCCTCCTCTCTCCCCCACTATGCATTGTGTATCTACCTTATGTATCCACCAAACCTCCCCAATGGCAGAAATACCTGCTCAACCATAAAGAGCGTCATTCTCCCAGCATCAACAAGACAACTCCTTAAAAGATAACTCTCCTGGGCCTCCCTGGTGGCGCAGTGGTTGAGAGTCCGACTATTGATGCAGGGGATACAGGTTCGTGCCCCGGTCCGGGAAGATCCCACATGCTGCGGAGCGGCTGGGCCCGTGAACCATGGCCGCTGAACAAAAAAAAAAAAGACAACTCTCCTTGATCTTGTAATGGGTCATGATGACCCACCACTCTGTGCTTATAGATCTGGATTGTGTAAACTGTCAAAATTACATAATTTAATGGATAGCCCTCTGTCTCAAAAAACTTATATAACTGTGCCTTGATTCTAATGAGTGGAACAGTTCTCAGAGTTTTCTGAGATGCTGTCCCCAGTTATAATCCTCAATTTGGTTTGAATAAAATATTCCATTTCTTTCTTAGATCAACTGATTAATTTTTCATCAAACCTTTTATCCCTTATTCGTTTTTAGCCTATGGTTATGTATTATTTTTAAAGCATACTTACATAGGTGGTTTTGATGGTTATAGGCTGTATTTTAAAATTAAACAAATACACAAAAGGAGACAAGTGCAAGGAAAGTATGGGTTGACGAGAATACTAATAACAGAGTAAAACCTAAGAACAAAGATAAATAATGGACCTAGCACTTTTCCTATGTCTGGAATTTGAATCTGGAGGATTTTGTTACATTTAGCAAAATGAAACCTCTAACACAGACTTCGGTATCTTTAAGTGAGGTGCTGCAAGTAATAAAACAAAAGAAAATGAAATGGACGTAACGAAGGATTGGACTGTGGACCACAAGGATGTGAACACTGGAGAAGAAAAGCGGTGACCTTTGTGATTCCGTAACAGGGCATTTGGTCCAAGTGTTCAGCTCTGTGCTTCGGAGCAGAGCTGAGTAAGAACACCAAGTTAGTTAGTGAAAATGGGAAGGGAACAACCTGGAGTTGGGCAGGTACTGGTGTTGTGTTTGGCTTTCAGTGTAGGTCTGATAGGAGGCCTGGAAGTAATCCTGACGGAGAGAGGGCACAAGCAGAGGGAGGTGAAGGTGGTCTGCTGGGCCAGGCACCTCTTCTGTCCTCAATTTCAGCCAACTGAGGGTCAACTGAAAAAAATGCTCCTGAACTCCAACTGAAATGTTACCTACCTGGTGTCTGTGCCAGGACAGCCTTAGCAGGATCAGAGGCTCCTGTAAAAGGCCTTTGCAAGAACTTCCCCTGTAGATTCGCCAGCTGGTCAGAGGCCAGCATCCCACCTGCTGCTGAAATGATTGTGTTTTCACCAGCTAAGCCTCTTGTTTAAATTGCTTTTTAAAGCTCCGGCAATAAAGCTAAAGGCTTTGGAATTTTGCGGAGCAGAGAAACCGTTAGATAAGATGGGAGCCTTTAAAGATATGTCTAAGATATTTGGTTGCAGTTGTTTATACAAGCAACCAACTGGAAGCAAAAGAATGGGACGTCCACCACGATTTCAAGGCGACAGCACTGCAGAGAAAGACCTGACCTGCCTGGCAACAACTGTAACCTCTGCACAGAAGACTCTCCAGATGTGCAAACTCACGTCGACAAAAGTTGCCCTGTGGGAGTCACCTCCACCATCCACGGACGCTTCACACAGTAACTGTGGAAGTGACTGGAATAGACAAGGAAACGTCTCCAAAAAATCAGCACCAGGAATGCACTCTTCTGATGTGGAGGGAGTCTTCACGATTCCACCCAGTGGGATTAAAGAATTATTTTGGACCAGTGACTGTTGTGTATTTCCTATTCTCTCTCTCCCTGAATTAGAGCGTTTCTTGTCCTTAATTGCTATGATTCTATACTTTGTCCTTCTTTTAAGGTTGTCATGTTTAGGGAAAGAAACTTGTGTTTTATATTATTTGTCTCTAGGCCAGTTGTCCCCAACCTTTTTGGCACCAGGGGCCGGTTTCGTGGAAGACAAGTTTTCCACGGACGGGGCAGGGGGATGGTGCAGGCGGTACTGTGAGCGGCGGGGAGGGGCCGATGAAGCTTCCCTCGCTTGCCCGCCGCTCACCTCCTACTGTGCGGCCCGGGGCGGGGCGGCCTGCTCTAGTCCACCAAGAACTACATCCAGTCGCAATGGAGAAAAACTCCAACCCGGAAAACCTGGAGTTCGAGAGTCATGCAGTAAGTCATTAGGTCTTTGGATTGTCTGCCTGGGGAAAGCAAACGTTGTTCTCTGCATTAGAGGAATTGTGCACAGGTGGAGCATCTATGGGAATCCAGAGCCCCTGGAAGGTTATGGCGTCACAGAAGTGGGGCACTTAAGAGAAGTACTTGCAGATGGCCAGTCCTTTTTACTCGGCTTATACCAAGGGTACAATGTACAATAAAGCTTGAACAAAGAGTAAATGTAATTTCAAAGCAAACTGACGTTAACAAAGCAAGGGGACTGTGCCCCGTAGTCCCTTATGAATTGCCCTGAGTACATTCACATCCCAATGACAGGTGAGCTCCTGTCTCATCAAAAAAGTCCCAAACATGTCTGAGATTAGCCTCTTGTATGTTTAACACTTTATGTTATATACCATCACTATATTTTCCTTAATTATAACATGGCATTATGCCACAATTACAGCACCAACATTTTTTTTTTTTTTGCGGTACGCGGGCCTCTCACTGTTGTGGCCTCTCCCGTTGCGGAGCACGGGCTCTGGACACGCAGGCTCAGCGGCCATGGCTCACGGGCCCAGCCGCTCCGCGGCATGTGGGATCATCCCGGACCGGGGCACGAACCCGTGTCCCCTGCATCGGCAGGCGGACTCTCAACCACTGCACCACCAGGGAAGCCCAGCACCACCGTTTTTAGCCAAAGTGGATGAGCAAAGAATTGTAATCTGCATTTCAAGGTCTAGGTCTTTCAGGACCTCAGCAGCACACAGGCCTTGAGGTAAACTAATTTCAGAATTTTAAAAACAATTCACCATAGGTGCTTTGAGGTGGGGTTTGACTGCAGAAGGCTTGGCATGGCATACGGAGTGGGTCAAACATGTACTGTAGCAGAGGTTGTTAGCTGCCTACCTGATATTTATGTTCCATTTCTTTCCTTCTGACACCCAAATTTTGTTCAGGGCATGATTTCTTCTTTGTTTTTCCATTTAGGAGAATTATGCTACAGTTTTTAATATTTAAGGTTAAGGTTGCTGGCACTTCCTGGAAGAGTTTGGTGTCACAGGCTGAATTGTGTCCCCCCCTCAAAATTCATATGTTGATGCCATAACCCCAGTACCTCAGAGTATCATGTCTTTGGAGACAGGGTCTTTGAAGAGGTCATCAAGGTGCAATGAGGCCATGTGGTGGGCCCTAATCCAGTACGACTGATATCTTTTTTTAAAAAAATATTTTAGTTATGTATTTACTTATTTGGCTGTGCCAGGTCTTAGTTGCAGCATGTGGGATTAGTTCCCTGACCAAGGATCGAACCTGGGCCCTCTGCATTGGGAATGTGGAGTCATAACCACTGGACCACCAGGGAAGTCCCACGACTGATATCCTTATAGAAAGAGATCAGGATACACACACACACACAGATAAAACCATGTGAAGGTAAAGAGAAAAGACAGCCATCTACAAGCCAAAGAGAGTGTCCTCAGAAGAAACTAACCCTCCTGAGACCGTGATCTTGGACTTTCATCCTCCAGAGCTGTGAGGAAATTAATTTCTGTTGTTTAAGGCACCCAGTCTGTGGCAGTGTTTTGGCAGCCCTAGAATCTATGCAGCCTTGTTAACAGTGCCACCCTGTATTCCTCATCATTCCACTGTTCTTCATCCTGCATGAAACGTGGACAGAAGGACAGAGGGGGATCCCTCTTTTTCTCCCAGGACAGCAGAGAGGAAATGTGAAGTTGAGCCTTTGGTGACACTGATGAGTTAAACCCTAGGACTACGTAGATGTTACTGAACACTGGAGTTAGGGTGCCTGAGTATGAATCCTTGTCTCTCACTTACTAAACATGACCCGAGTCAATTTACTTAACCTCTTCCTGTATCTCTGTTTCCTCATGTACAAAATACAAACAATCATACAGTAGATCCTTGAACAATGCAGGGGTTAGGATGCTGACCCCCCACACAGTGGAAAATCAGTGTATCCACAGTTCCTCCATACCCAAGTTTCCTCCATATCCATGGTTCTACATCTGTGTAATCATACAGTCATGTAGTGCTGACATGTAGTACTGTAGTACGTAATTATTAAAAAAAAAAATCAATCTATAAGTGGATCCATGCAGTTCAAACCTGTGTTGTTCAAGGGTCAACTGTATACACCTTATAAGTTTGCAATGAAGATTAAATAAGGTAATATGTGTGGGGTAAGAGTGTTTGGGATAATGCCTTATAAAGGGTGAGTGCTATAAAGGTGTTACTCCTATTGTTATGCTTATGTTTCTCTCTGTAATTGACTCCTTATTCCTATTGTCTTATGCAATCCCTGAATACTAAACACTTTCAACACAATAAAATCTAATCAGGAGCAAAGACAATACAATAGAGCAAAGATAAGCTTTTCAACAAATGGTGCTGGAACAACTGGATATCCACATGCAAAAAAAAAAAAATATATACCTAGACACAGACCTCAGACCCTTCACAAAAATTCACTCAAAGTGGATCACAGACCTAAGTGTAAAATGCAAAAGTATAAAACTCCTAGAAGATGACATAGGAGAAAACCTAGATGACCTTGAGTATGACGATGACCTTTTAGATATAACACCAAAGGCATGACTCATGAGAAAAAAATTGATAAGCTGGACTTCATTAAAATTTAAAAAAATCTGCTCTGTGAAAGACAATGCCAAGAAAATGAGAAGACAAGCCACACACTGGGGGAAAATGTTTTCAAAAGAGACATCTGGGGCTTCCCTGGTGGTGCAGTGGTTGAGAGTCCGCCTGCCGATGCAGGGGACACGGGTTCGTGCCCCGTTCCGGGAAGATCCCACATGCCGCGGAGCGGCTGGGCCCGTGAGCCATGGCCGCTGAGCCTGCGCGTCCGGAGCCTGTGCTCCGCAACAGGAGAGGCCACAGCAGGGAGAGGCCCACGTACTGCAAAAAAAAAAAAAAAAGAGACATCTGATAAAGGACCATTATCCAACAGATACGAAGAACTCTTAAACTTGACAATGAGAAAACCTGATTAAGGGCCAAAGACCTTAACAGACAGCTCACCCGATCATATACACATATGACAAGGAAGCATAGGAAAAGGTCTTCCACATCCTATGTCATCAGGGAAATACAAGCTAAAACAACAATGAGATACCACTAGACATCTATTAGAATGGCCCAAATCCACAGCACCGACAACACCCAACACTGGCGAAGCTGTGGAGCACCAGGAACCCTCATTCGTTGCTGGTGCGAAAGCAAAATGGTGCAGCCACTCGGAAGACCGTGTGGCAGTTTCTTACAAAACCAACCACATGCTCACCATACAACCCAGCTCTTCGGTATTTACACAGGGCAGTTGTAAACTATGTCCACACAAAAACCTGCACACAGATGTTTATTTATAGCAGCTTCATTCGTAATTGCCATAACTTGGCAGCAACCAAGATGTCCTTCAGTAGATGAATAGAAAAATAAACTGTGTACATCCAGACAATGGAGTATTATTCAGTGCTAAAAAGAAATGAGCTTTTCTAACTATGAAAAGACATAGAAGGAACTCAAATGCATATTACTAAGTGAAAGAAGCCAATGTGAAAAGTTTAATTCCAACTATATGACCTTATGGAAAAGACAAAACTATAGAGACAGTAAAAAGATCAGTGGTCATCAGGGATTGTGGAGGGAGAGATGGACAAGGATAGCACAGGGGATTTTTAGGGCAGTGAAAACACTCTGCATGATAGTAGTGGATACATGTCATTATGCATTTATCCATACCCATATAATGTACACACCAAGTGTGAACCCTAATGTAAACTAGGGAATTTGGGTGATTATGACGTGTCAAAGTATGGAGAGCTTCATCAATTGGAACAAATGTGCCACTCTGGTGGGGGATGCATATGGAGATATGGAGGAAGCTATGCATTGCGGATAAAGAGGGTATATGGAAAAATCAATATACCTTCCCCTATGTTTTCCTGTGGACTTAAAACTGCTCTAAAAATGTAAAGTCTTAAAAACAAAATAAAACAAAAAATTCTTGAGGTAACCAGTGTTTCAACTGAGGTTTGGAGAGGAGTATGTCTAAAATTGCCATCATCTCTCAATATCATTATAGAATTTTTAATAAGATTTTTGTGATTCAACTGTGTTGGGGCACTAGTTATTTGTTTTTATTTTTTTTACTTTTTAATTCAAAGGAAAATTTATGTTCAGGGAAAAATAAAGAGACTTCCCTAGTGTTCTATGTATCCTTCCATTTTTGTTCTTGGACCATTTTCATCCTGTCTTCTGCACCAGGAAAATAGTTTCTATGGCCTCAATTGCTGGACTTTTGTTTTTTAGCCTCTGCTTGGGCAATGGGCAGCCCCAGCAGGAGGTAAGAGGGTAGGAGGATAAAGTGTTCAGAGTATTTTTTCCCCTTCATCCTTCTGATTGACGTGAACTGGCAGAGGATGTCAGAGGTGGTTTTCTTTACTGTGGTCCCAGGGATGCCCTCCTGCATGACCCACATCTCAGGAGACCTGGAACACTACTTTCTCCTCTTACCACTGCAGACCTCAGGGTGATAACAACCTCCCACTCCTGCCCACTCCTGGTGTGTCATCATCCTTCATCGTTTCCTTAACCCTGACCATCCTGTTCACGCTTAATCATCACTCATGAAATGTTTTCCTTTACCCCTTAAACTCTGGCATCTGTTCACTGGGGACCTGGCTGATGCAGGGAGCATGAGACCGCTGAGCTTCTGTGGGCAGAGAAGACCCACAGATGGGGTCTTCTGTGGGTCTTCTCTACACTATACACTATAGTGTATAGTGTGGAGAAGAAAGGAAAATGCAAAAGTGCTCAATATAATCCTAACCATTCCAGATTTGCTTCATGAACACAATTTTGTAAATGAAAGTGTAATGACTAATTCTAAGATCACAACATTTTACATTGCATTTGACTTTTTTCTATACATAGTATGATATGGAAACTAAGTTTTAAAAGGAATACCTTAAACATTTCAACACTATACCACATTTTCCCCAAAGCACTTTGTTTTTTTTTCAAATTGAACATTTTTATATTGTACGTTGCAGCTGAAGGCCATGTTGAAGTGAAAGTGTTAAAAAGTTTTCTAAATGAAATTATTTTTGAGTTTCAGTTGCCATACAACTTCCTTTACTTTTCAAATAATGTTGAATTAAATATGAAACAGCGTATGCTTCATATAGGCACTGAAATCACGAGCAGTAACATTCAGAATAAAACATTAAAGAAAAAAATAACTTACAGAGAAACTTATGGTTTGAAGGACAAATTTTAACTTACAGAGAAACTTATGGTTTGAAGGACAAATTTTAACTCTAATAATTAACTAGAAATGTAACCCAATTCACATGTTTTCTTCCATAAATCATGCTCCCTCTCTTCAACATAAGAAGCCTTTTTGCTTTCTTAACTCGTTACTGAATGTTCTTTTAAAAACAAGTACAGCAGGTAATGGTTTCTTTATATATATATATATATATATAATATAGAAAACTTTTTACTGCTGCAAAAGTACATGGGTTATAAATTGTCTAAAAGGAAGTAGCATAAGTTACACACCAATTTAAAAATTAAAAAGCACGACATACAGGTATGTGTATTCTTTAAAGTATACATTTTGTCCTAGGTATAAATATACACTGTGCAAATTATAATGTGAATTTAAATTTTTTGGCTAATCTATAGTATTACAGTAATTGCTCACAGTGATTTCTTTTTTTTTTTTGCTTGAAATAGGCTATTTAGTTTGAAAATACCTAGTCTACACTGACGTTAAACTAAGAGTGCTAACAGAAAAATCACTAGTTTCAAGTCATTTACTGGAAAAATACCAGTAACTAGAAGAGGTTACTCAGATTTGAATGTCCCTAAATGTTATAATATCACACTGGTGTCTTTCAACTTATTAACCAGTAATATATGCTTCATGCCTAACAGAAAAAGAACAAAATACTTTACATACTTTTAACACGATACATGTATACTTACTTTAAAATATTTTAACACTACAGTATATAACATATGATACATAAGCACAATGCTACCACCATTAGATGCAAGTAAATCATATAAAATAAAATATGTGTTAAGTTTATAAATAATATTTTGTATTATATCCCTATTCCAATGAGCATTCACAAATAATTTCAATATTTCTCTCTCTTAAGGTCACATGTGAGTAGATTTATTTTTAAGATTTTATTTTTTTAGATCAGTTTTAGGTTTATAGCAAACTGCCGTGAACTTTTATATCCTTTTCTTTCACCAATTTTTTAAAGTTTTTTCTTTCAGGGCCCCTGATAATTCAAGCAACCTATTAACCATAGCCTATTAATTACTATAAATTTATAAATTTATATCTTAGGAAATTTCTCTTCCCATGAAATATATATGTTATGTGCATGCACAGGTATGTGTATATATATATACATATATGTATACATATATATACATATATATGTATACATATATATGTATACATATATATACATATATATATATAAAATTACCAGATATATTCTCTGAAGTTACATCCAGCGAAAGAATTTCCCGTAACCGCTGCTACACTTCATGGGGTTGTAATGGCATCTTCGAGCTGATGCAAGCACACTGCACAGATCATTTTGTGAACCAGCCCTGAGCTTTCTGTAATTTTTTTAACTGACCACAGAAAACTCCATATGTGGCTACAGATGTGAGATAGGGGAGAGACATCCAAGAAGTGAGAGCAGGTACCGTGGGTTCATGTGGTCCCCTTGTGCCTCTGGACCCACTCAGGTCTAGTCCAGGTCTACATGTCCAGTTAACACCACCCTGTCCCTGTACATGGTCAATTCCATGATTCCCTGGATCTGAGAACAATGTGTTCATGACAGGTGTTGAGTTTGCATGGACCCTTGATATCCCATAGTGGGCATTTGGCTAATAAAAGGTTCCAATAGCAACCATGATCTGCTTTCCAAAGGAAGAATGCTTTCAGCACAGGAAGGCATGAGATTACGCTATAACTGTAGGTATCTAAATTTTGCTTTGGATCTGGGAGCTAGCCAGAGGCTCCATGAAACATCCTTATCTGTCATAGACACTCTATGTACCTTTGCATCCATGGCTATTACAGTAACTGCGCAACTTACCTATATTTGTACCTGCTGCAGAGCCTACCCTTAACTCCAGTCCCCACTGAAATTTGGCACTTAACAGGGTACCAGATAGGTTTGAGCAGCACACCAAACATGATATATGTTGACACCAAATCCAAAGACATCTCCTAAGCTTTGCCTCTACTTTTTGGTGGAGAGTGCACAATGCATTAATTTGTCCCATTTTAGAGGAGATATGCCAATAAGCTCTATTCCCCTGAACCTGAGGAACTTAACCGATGTGGCAAGTTCCTGGACTTTCATGGGGTTCTTCTCCCACTGCTGGCACGTGGGTTTCTTATCCAGGAATGTAGGACACTTACTATTTGGTACTCATTCATTAACATAATGTCTTGACACAGACTAGTGTTTCATAAAATGTCTTCAATATAGTCAACCAGAGTGATATTTTCTGAGGAAGAAGAAAATCAGTCTCAGGAATTAGATTTTTAACAGAACAAGAGAGCTGATACAATCTTAATGTAGGTTAGTTTTGGTGTAATGCTGCACTTCTCATGTGAAGAGAAATTACTTTTGATTATCTTTTTGATGGAGATGAAACAGAAAACAATAGCCAGGGCAACAGTTGAATGCCCTGTGCTTAGTGATTTGCTCCAGTTAAGAACCAAGAAACAAACACCTCAATTAGCATCACCATCTAATAAAACGCACGATAATCCATAGTTTGGTATTGAGGAGTAAGACCAATCAAACAGGTGAGTTAAATAGGGGTTTCATACGCATTAATACTCCCGTATTTGTAAAATCCTTGACAGAGGCAATCATATTTGTAGTTCTTCAGAGGTTCATTATTGATTTAAGTTCCCTCTCTTGGCAGGTGGATTGGAATGGTTTCATGGGTATCCGCTAACTCTGGCTGTAATAATACACTTCACCCCTTATCACACAATCACTGTGGGATTATGCTAGCAACTCCATAAACTCTCACTCTATTTTCTGGGCCTCAGGGAATGACTAGTAGATTTGTACATAGACTAGAATCCCTATGATATGGGCTTAGGCCAAGGCTCTGTATATAATATGATCCCTATAAGCACCAACTGTGACCTCAGTGGAGGTTTTCAGCCCCAGGGACTTGTGGAACTCATTGAAATGATCAAATAACCCTGGGACGATCTGGGTATTTTCTTTTCCCTAGTCCTCTGGGGTGAGCTGTGAAGACTATTCATAGAGCATTCTCATTGTTATTGGCTGAGAATCCACACTAGATTAACGCAAGTTGAGTTTCTGCTAAAAGACCTAGATTTTTTCCATTTACATAGACCAAACAGCCCTATAGAAAGCTGCCCAGCTCTTTGCTTCACAGGGAGCCTGTCATCAATTAGCCGGCATCACAGCATTCCAGAGCAATCTGGTTACATCTGTCTTGCCTTGCCTATCACACCACTTGTGTTAGATTTATTTCCATTGGGATCTCATCCCCACTGAAATCAGGAAACCCAGTTCCTCTGAGGCTTCACCCCACCATCACCACAGGATTGCAGAAAATAGTCACAGATTGCAGAAAAAGTCAGTTTTCAAGAATGTGTATGCTTCCCTCACTAATATGTTCCATTATTTTCCTTATGAATATTTTTATAAAACCTACAGCATGCAAATAGATGAATGCACAAGTCATAAATGAACATCTCATTGAATTATCAATCGATGAGCACATCAGTGTGACAAGCTGGATCAAAAAATAAACCCATCTTGTGCCCCCTCCCAATCTCTAACCCCTCCCTGCTTCTTTTTTTTTTATTGGAGTATACTTGATTTATAATATTTAGTTTCAGATGTATAGCACGGTAATTCAGTATTTTTACAGCTTATACTCCATTAAAAGTTATTACAGATAATGGCTACAATTCCCAGTGATGTACAATATATCCTTGTTTCTTACATATTTTATACATAGTACTTTGTACCTCTTAATCACCTACCCCTATTTTGCCCCTCCCCTCTTCCCTCTCCCTGCTGGTAATCACTGGTTTTCTATATCTGTTGAGTCTGTTTCTGTTTTGCTATTGACCATCAACAGACAAATAGATAAAGAAGGTGTTGTGATGTTGTGTGTATGTATGTATGTGTGCATGTGTGACAGAGATGGAATATTACTCAACCATAAAAATAATGAATTTCTGCCATTTGCAGCAATGTGCATGGACCCAGATGATATCATGCTAAGCAAAATGTCAGACAATGAAAGACAAATACTGTACGATATGGCTTACACATGGAATCTAAAACATAATGCTTCTTAATGTCTTGGTAAATAGAGTGTCCTCTGGGTCTCTCCAATAACTACTGTAAATGTTGTCTGAGCAGTTTGCAAATAACAGAGCTATTCACCATGCCCACATCCCCTGGCTTTCATATACGTTCTCAAAGTGTGCTATGCAAGTTGGAGAATTTTTATTCATTAATTACAGGCCACAGCTGAGTTCAGGCTTTAATTAACCATCATTATTGTCATTCCTAGGTTCCCAAGCTAATGTTAAACTTCAGATTCTGAGAGAAGGCACACATGTGCCTGAATTCTGCTTGATCCAATCCTCATGGTTTTCTTTCTGGTTAAATTCTCTTAAAAATCCAAAAGTTCAAAAGTATACATGCACCCCAATGTTCACTGAAGCACTGTTTACAATAGCCAAGACATGGAAGACACTTAAATGTCCATTGACAGACGAATGGATAAAGAAGATGTGGTACATATAGACAATGAAATATTACTCAGCCATAAAATAGAATCAAATAATGCCATTTGCAGCAACATGGATGGACCTAGAGATTGTCATACTAAGTGAAGTAAGTCAGACAGAGAAAGAGAAATATCGTATGATATCCCTTATGTGGGGAATCAAAAAAAAAAAAGATACAAATGAACTTATTTACAAAACAGAAACAGACCCACAGACTTAGAGAATTAATTTATGGTTACCAGGAGGGGAGGGGAGGGGAGGGGGGAGGGATAGACTGGGATTGACATTTGTACACTGCTATATTTAAAATATAGGATGGGCTTCCCTGGTGGTGCAGTGGTTGAGAGTCCGCCTGCCGATGCAGGGGACACGGGTTCGTGCCCTGGTCCGGGAAGATCCCACGTGCCGCAGAGCAGCTGGGCCCGTGAGCCATGGCCGCTGAGCCTGCGCGTCCGGAGCCTGTGCTCCATCCGCAACAGGAGAGGCCACAACAGTGAGAGGCCCGCGTACCACAAAAAAACAAAGAAAAAAACAAAAAAACAAGGACCTACTGTATAGCACAGGGAACTCTGCTCAATATTCTATAACAAGCTAAATGGGAAAAGAATTTGAAAAACAATAGAAAAAAATAAGTGAATGCTAAAAAAAATCTATCCATATATGTTCCCCATAAACTCTGTGCTACAGACTGGCAAAATACAGCCGTTACTTTGATGGGAACGCTATCTCCTCCCCAGGACAAGACTTTCACTTCTCAGTCTGAGTGGTGTTTGCATCTAACTTTAATCCTGGGCTTGGAGAGAGGGCCAGCTGATGACGGCATGCCCGGGGGTGCATCCCCCTGGATGGCACCAGTCCCAGGGGAAGGCGTGGCAAGTTCTCACACGAGACGGTTGCTGCTACTTCTGTCAAGGAAGCTTCTGGGGAACCTGAAGGTTCAAATTTTTCAGTCTCTTTTCCCTCTATTCGAAGGTGTCCTTCTTATTCCCAAGAGTATGCATCTTGGCATAAGAAGCCTATTGAGGTGGTACATTCAACTGATGTTCTAGTTGTAAAACTCTCGAAACAGGCACTGGGCTAGATCTAAGAAGAAAGCATGTTTCTTTAAAACCACAATGGAGGATTATCGATTCTCCATCTGTCCATGTTGGCATTCAAATCTTTTGATCATTATTTGTGTAATTTTGAAAATTATATCTAGGGCACTGGGGATCAGCCAGCCTACAACACAACGACTGTAACAGCCAAGTTCCACAAGTCACTTGATATCCTGACACTCTGACCTCAACTTGCCCTCTGACCCATGCCACCTCTGAGCACTTGTGATGCTACTGAAAACTACAGATTACCAGTGGCTCAATCCTCCCCAACTAGGAGGGTATATGTGCATTCACCAGATATGTGAATGTCCCAGTGTCAGAATGTCAATTTGAGGGTATGTCCCAGTGTCAGAATGTCAGTTTGAGGGTATGTTTCTTGGGGTCACTTCCTGTGGTCACTTCCTGTACCAGCTACTATATCTTTCAGGATTTCAGCTTAAGAGGGCATATTTTAAGAAGTAAATACAACAAAGTTTAATGAAAGGACTATTCGTAAAGGTGTGAGCAGAGTTAAGGGAAAGAACAAATGGTGGTGAAACACCCAGGATTTAGCAACAGTGGAATCATTAGATCTGTTTCTTTTATTTTAACCTTTGTATTCTATTGCTTCTGCTTGGAGTCAAGAATGTTGCCTATAGCCTGAAATATACAGGAGAGCCCATTCTCAAGGCTCTGATCTTTAAAGGTGTAACACTTTTCCATTCATACAGAGCTAAAAAATTGCAGCAGAAATAACAACATGTGTCTTGTTGGAGGTTTACAGGAACATCGAGACCTGACCTACAAGGACAGGACCTACAGGACCTTCCTGCACCAAGAAGTCTGCAACAGCCAACCACAGCCCCTCCCTCATTTTGCCTTTAAAAATGCTTTGCTGAAACCCTTCGGGGGAGTTCGGGTTTTGCGGGGGGCACAAGTTACCTGTCTCCTTGCGTGGCCCTGCAATGAACCTTTCTCTGCTCCAAACTCTGACGTTTCAGTATCGTTTGGCCTCATTGTGCATCTGGCACAGGAACTTGTGTTTGGTAACATCCACAGTTAAGAAATGAAACTTTCTCTGACCTCTAAAGAGTCCTTTCTGTTGGCAAAACTTCATGTACTCTCTCCTCCTCTCCCCTTTCCCCTTGGTCACCGCCTCCTCCTCCTCTCCCTCCTCCTCCCCTCCTCCTCTCCCCTCCCCTCCTCCCCCTCCCCTTTCCCCTCCTCCTCCCCCTCCTTTCCTCCCCTCCTCCCCTCCTCCTCCCCCTCCTCCCCTCCCCCTCTCCCTCCTCCTCCTCCCCGTCCTCTCCCTCCCCCTCCTCTCCCTCCCCCTCCCCCTTCCCCTCCCCCCTCCCTTCCCCTTTCCCCTCCTCCTCTCCCTCCTCCTCCCCCTCCTCCTCACTCTTTTTCTCCTTTTCCCTCTTCTTTTTCTTCCTAGTATTAGAGATGGTGTTTATAGATCAAAAGATGAATAAAGCATACTAAAACTGTGTGTGGAGGTGGTGATAAGACAATGTTATCCTGACTCATCAACATTCTTTAGAGTACATTTGCTTATTTTGGCAACTTTTAAAAACTAAAAACAGTTATTTTGAAAAAAAAATAGCTATGGCAAGAGTAGAAAATGACTGAGGTGTGTAAGCAACAGTGTGTATCAGCAAAGCAAATCTGTACAGTGCCAGCAAGCTCAAGCCTGCAGGCAACGAACTCAGGTGCATCCTACTAGAGGGTTCGTATCCGGTCATTTTACAGTTTTATGTCTTGAAGCCTTGTGTTGTTTTACACAACTGCAAAACAAGGAACCAAATCGTGTGGTTTATAATCCTCAGAGGCAGCAGAGGTGTGCATTTTTGAAAGGCGTGTCATGATTCTGACGATTCAGCCAGTCCCCACACCCAGGAATATACTTGGTGGCAAATGTCCACCTGTCCTGCAGGTCACTGGTGAGCAAGGCCAAGGTGGGTCCTGGGGATACAGCAGTTGTGTGAGCACCCATCCAGGCCAACGTTTGTGCTGCTCTGTACAGTGTTGGCAAACTGCAGTTCCAACTGAGAAACCAGATGAATTTTGCTTGTAAATATTTGCAATCTGTCACTTAGATAATTGCTACATCTACATTTGGGTGCGTTTAGGCTTCTAACAACATAGACACGCTCGCTTGCTACTTGCCATAGTGGAGTGAGAGAAGTTTATTCAAAGCCAATACTCGATGTAACAAAACAGTCGTTATATTAACCAGCGTAACTTATTTGAAAGGATAAAGTCACGTGTTCATAACACAATTTCTTGTGTCTTTGAACATGATGAATTATTGTTTTGGTGGCTTTGTTTCTTATGGTGGGTTTTCCTGGTTTTCTGGGAAATTCTGGACTTAAAAATGAGGTGGAAATGCTCCCCCCCCCCTTTATTTTCTGGAAGGATTTGAGTAAAACTGGAATTCTTTAGTTCTTAAACAATTCCTAGCATTTACCAGTCAAGCCAGCTGAGCCTCTCATTATCTTTGTTAGATTTAGAGCTACAAATATAATTTTTAAATAAGTAGATTGATACATTTTCTTTATTTCTTCTTTAGTCAGCTTAGTAGTTTGTGCTACTTAATAGTTTTTTTTTTCTATTTCATCTAATTAATTCAATTTATGGGCAAAAACTGGGTTTGTAATATTCCTTTATTATCTTTTATTATCCTTTTAAGAGTTTTTAAAATACACAATTATGTTCACTCTTTTATTCCTGATATTGGTAAATGGGGTCTTTTCTGTGTCTCTCTCTGTGTCTCTCTTACCTCTCTCTCACTATAAATATAAACATATATGCTAATTTAGTCATGTAATTTTCCATCCTAAAGAGGGAATTAATTTTCTCTAAGAAATATTTCATAGTTTAAGTAAAACATAATTTTATTTAATACTGAGTTGGCCAAAAGGTTCGTTCGTTTTTTTGCGTAAATGGCTCTAGTAGCACTTAGTTGTCTTTAACAATTTTGTTAGATTGTATGTGACAGCTGTCATATCAGCATGCACTTTAAAAAAAAAACTTTTCCAAATTGGTGCATTTCTGTGTAGCTATTTTAATATCGAAGGTGGAAGAAAAAAAGCAACATTTTCAGCATATTATGCTTTATTATTTCTAGAAAGATAAAAATGCAACTGAAACGCAAAAAAAAAGATTGTACAGTGTATGGAGAAGGTGCTGTGACTGACTGAATGTGTCAAAAGTGGTTTGCGAAGTTTCATGCTGGATATTTCTCGCTGGACGATGCTCCACGGTCAGATAGACCAGTTGAAGTTGATAGCGATCAAATCGAGACATTAATTGAGAACAATCAACGTTATACCATGTGGGAGATAGCAGACATACTCAAAATATCCAAATCAGGCGCTGAAAATCATTTGCACCAGCTTGGTTATGTGAACTGCTTTGATGTTTGGGTTCCACATAAGTTAAGCAAAAAAAAAAAAAAAAAACTACTTGACTGTATTGCCGCATGCGATTCTCTACTTAAACGTAATGAAAACGTTCCATTTTTAAAACAAATTGTGACGGGTGATGAAAACTGGATACTGTACAACAACGTGGAATGGAAGAGATCGTGGGGCAAGTGAAATAAACCACCACCAACCACACCAAAGGCCGGTCTTCATCCAAAGAAGGTGATGTTGTGTATATGGTGGGATTGGAAGGGAGTCCTCTATTATGAGATCCTTCCAGAAAACCAAACGGTTAATTCCAACAAGTACTGCTCCCAATTAGATCAACTGAAAGCAGCACTCGATGAAAAGCGTCCAGAATTAGTCAAAAGAAAACGCATCCATCAGGATAATGCAAGACTGCATGTTTCTTTGATGACCAGGCAAAAACTGTTACAGCTTGGCTGGGAAGTTCTGATTCATTCGCTGTGTTCACCAGACATTGCACCTTCGGATTTCCATTTATTTTGGTCTTTACACAATTCCCTTAATGGAAAAAATTTCCATTCCCTGGAAGACTGTAAAAGGCACCTGGAAGAGTTCTTTGCTCAAAAAGATAAAAAATTTTGGGAAGATGCAATTATGAAGTTGCCTGAAAAATGTCAGAAGGTAGTGGAACAAAAGGGTGAATACGTTGTTCAATAAAGTTCTTGCTGAAAATGAAAAATGTGTCATTTATTTTTACTTAAAAACCAAAGGCACTTTTTGGCCAACCTAATATATATGATTTATCAGGTTAAATGGTTAAACTACAGTTTATTTGGCTTTTCTATACTTCTCTATCAGTAAATATAAAGAAATAATTGTTTAACTAGGAAAGTATGCATAGTGGCATTATTTTATCTGAAAAGAATTCTGTGTTCGACCTATATTTTTAATTCTACTTCTGGGGTCATTAAAACAATAACGATCTTGGAAATTTTCTTCCTTAAATTTCTAGCTGATACCACCCTTTGAGTTTACAAGAACTTTCATTAAGCATTGTGTATACTGTCACTCTATATCTAAAATAGGGACATGGAACCAACCAAAATGTCCATCGACAGATGAATGGATAAAGATGATGTGGGGCATATATACGATGGAATATTACTCAGCCATAAAAAGAAACGAAATTGAGTTATTTGTAGTGAGGTGGATGGACCTAGAGTCTATCATACAGAATGAAGTTAAGTCAGAGGGAGAAAAACAAATACCATATGCTAACATATATATGGAATCAAAAAAAGAAAATGGTACTGAAGAATCTAGTGGCAGGACAGGAATAAAGACATAGACATACAGAATGTACTTGATGACATGGGGGGGTGGGAAGTGTCAGCTGGATGAAGTGAGAGAGTGGCATGGATATATATACACTACCAAATGTAAAATAGATAGCTAGTGGGAAGCAGCCGCATAGCACAGGGAGATCAGCTCCGTGGTTTGTGACCACCTGGAGGGGTGGGATAGGGAGGGAGGGAGGGAGCCTCAAGGGGGAGAAGATATGGGGATGGATGTATATGTATAGCTGATTCACTTTGTTGTACAACAGAAACTAACAAGTATTGTGAAGCAAGTATACTCCAATAAAGATCTATTAAAAAAAATAGGTCAAGAATTAAACTTCATAAGGTCTGTTTTTCAGAGTTGTAACAGAATAGCGGACTCATATTGACTGTGTTGCCATAGATTAATTGTGGCACTAGGAGGTTACTTGTCAGATAAAATAATGAATATGCCAACAACGGAGTTGAAACTAAGTATTACAGAGAAATGGCGGCAGTGTATGTTGCCGCCACATAATATAAGGTAAGTTCTTTAAATATACTAGATAGAGGATACAGGTCAGGGTGCAACCAGGGCAAGTATGAGAAGACCTTGCTTGAACTAGAGAAAAAGGAGGACATGTCACCACAATGTCACTTACACAAAGGATCCCAATTTCATTTCACTAGTTCAGAGGCTTTTTAATAACTACAACTTAAAAACTAGAAAGAAATAATAAAGGTAACTTCTTCCCTCCACCAAAAATTGGTGCTTTAACTTTTTACCATTCTATTCTTTCTGTTACTGAGAATTTTTTTCCTCTCACAGAAGTTTAGTACAAGTATATGGTGTCTAAATAATGTTAAAGAGCTTTGTAAGGTATTCCATTTTAAATAGTGATGTAGGTGGCCTGAGTTATTTAGCAATTTTCTAATCTCTTCTAAATGAAATAGATTGGATTTTTAGCTGACTAAGCCTCCAGAGACTTTCCTGGTGCCTAGGGCCTTCCCCGAAGACTGTTTTGAATTGCCTTTCTTTTATTTCATATTGAAAAAAACATTCCTTCAGGAGGCTGTCTCGGGGCCCTGTGATCCTGATTCTCTCTGTCATAAATCAATTTTCAGCAGTGCTAGTGAGAAAACTTTGAGCATATGATGCTCCGCAATGTGTAGAATACCTTCTCAGCAAAGAATATTAATTGAGAAATATCCTCCCCGCTGTCACAGTCACACTGCTTAATAAGATGAGCCCCCCCGCCCCCCCGCCCCCCCCATCTCTGGAGAGCCGGCAGCATTCTGTCGAGCCCTGTCTTCGGATCACCTGAGTTATCTACTGCCACAAATGAAGCAGAGCGATTCCATCAGGAACACTACTTCTCAGTTAGAGAAATCTATTGCGTTGCATGTTGTTTTTGCTCTGTCTACTTGATTTATACATAATTCTAACCCAATAGACACCACATTTGTGCTTAAGCGGTGTTAGTTGATCTTTATAAGAAATCAACTTCCATGAAGCTTAGAGGTTGCAGGCAATGTGAGTTTTCCATGGAACAAATTTTTACTGTCCATGTTACAAATTAAGGGATGCATTTTTTTCTTAAATTTTCTAATCGAGGATGTGAACTGTGCACTCAACAGTCAGCCATGGATGAATATGCAACCTACTTTTCTTCAGTCACAGCAACATTTTCCTTTGACAAAACAAAACAAAACAAAACAAAATACTCATTCTTTCTTGCCTGAAGCTTTTTTTTTTTTTTGGTTTACTGATATATATATATTTTCTAACATCTTTACTGGAGTATAATTGCTTTACAACGGTGTTAGTTTCTGCTGTATAACAAAGTGAATCAGCTATACGTATACATATATCCCCATATCTCTTCCCTCTTGGGTCTCCCTCCCTCCCACCCTCCCTATCCCACCCCTCTAGGTGGTCACAAAGCACCAAGCTGACCTCCCTGTGCTATGCGGCTGCTTCCCACTAGCTACCTATTTTACGTTTGGTAGTGTATATGTGTCCATGCCACTCTCTCACTTCGTCCCAGCTTACCCTTCCCCCTCCCCGGGTCCTCAAGTCCATTCTCTACGTCTGTGTCTTTATGCCTGTCTTGCTCCTAGGTTCATCAGAACCATTTTTTCTTTTAGATTCCATGTATATGTGTTAGCACATGGTATTCGTTTTTCTCTTTCCGACTTACTTCACTCTGTATGACAAACTCTAGGTCCATTCACCTCACTACAAATAACTCAATTTTGTTCCTTTTGATGGCTGAGTAATATTCCACTGTATATCTGTGCCACATCTTTGTCTGAAGCAACTTTCGAATAATCAGGAAACTTCGGACTAGTCTTTTATGTGTTTCTTTTCCAGCCTGATTTAAATTATATTCACAGTCATTATCTGGTTCAGAACCACTTTCTCGGGCTTCCTCCTCTCTCAAAGTCCTTTAGCCTCCTCTTATTCCAGGTCCTGTACTTAACTGCACCTGCCTACTGGCCATTCTCCACATGGCAAAGCAGGTAAGGGTGGGGGTGATGCTTGTATGAGTGAGACCCTGGTGGTGGAGGTGGTCACAGGTCACTTCCTGTGCACGAGACAAGCCCTGTGTGGGTGCTGATATCAGTGGCAGGTAAACCTTGGCAACTTTCTCTTCAGAGGACATTAGGCTTCCAGTGCTCAGCCAGGCTCCCCAGCAGCCTCCTGGTACCAGTTATCATACGAATACATGACGATTCCAAGTCCTTTACCCCAGAAGAGGACAAATACGCAGCTGTGTTATAATCCCTAGGATCACTAGGCAAGCATCTGGAATTCTGGCAAGTTGGCCCTTGCTCAGCTACTGTTTATAGGCCATATATCTATATATATAAAACTATAGCAGACCTAGGAATCCTTGTTTCACCAGTCTAATCTCAAGAGAAACTGGGTGAATTGCTTAACTCCTCTTTCTCTCTCTCTCTCTCTCTCTCTCTCTATGTATATATATGTGTATATATATACATATATATATATAAACACTATGGAACTGTATTAAATTATAGGATACTCTAATTTTAAAAAATTTATTGTATTTTATTTTTATTTATTTATTTATATTTGGTTAAGTTGGGTTTTTGTTGCCGCTCCATGTGGGCTTCCTCTAGTCGCGTCAAGCGGGGGCTGCTCTTCGTTGCAGTGCACAGGCTCTAGGCGCACGGGCCTCAGTAGTTGTGGCTCACGGGCTCAGTAGTTGTGGCTCACGGGCTCTAGAGTGCAGGCTCAGTAGTTGTGGCTCACATGCTTAGTTGCCCCACGGCATGTGGGATCTTCCAGGACCAGGGATCGAACCCGTGTCCCCTGCACTGGCAGGCAGATTCTTAACCACTGCGCAACCAGGGAAGTCCCAGGATATTCTAATTTTGACGTTAATCTCTATTATACTCAAGAAATATCTTAGTAACTCTTATTTGGGAAGGCACAGGAATTGTTTTTACAGCAGAATGGAATGCTAAAAGCAACTTGATATAAATAAAACCTATTTAAGTGCATTATTGTGCTCAAAAGAAAATAAATATATACAATTACCTACCCAACCACTCCCTGCCCCAAGAAAGTAGATGGAAATACGAGTCTGGAGATACTGGCTGGGAGAAGTAAGTAAACTTGGAGACCGTAGTGTTCTGGGGGTAGAAGTCTTTATCAGCACTGCATTTGTTCAAGAGCCTTGGGCTGGAAACAAGGTGGAGGAACCCACTGAGCCTCCCATGTTAATCCAAGGATGCTTGGTGGGTGTCAAGGTCTCACTGTTAAATCCTCTGACTCCCAATGGAAGACCTCAATTTTCTCTCATTGAAAGTTAGCCTCACACAGTCCCCAGAATAAAAGCAAGGAGATATGAACCCATCACTAAAAATTACCAAATACACAAGGGGACAAGTAATTATGATTAGAATCACAGAAAAACAACAACAACAACATCTATTTAGAACCCTAGGACCTTTAGATTCTGAAATATAGAAAATATATTTAAAGTAAGCGCACACAAATGGTAACAGAGCAAAAAGATGGGAATCACTTAAATGATTATACAACAAGGGACTATTGAGATGTTTAGGATAATGTGAATAAGAGCCTATCTTTGTTTTATAAGTTAAAAATATACATAGTAAGGTAAACATTAAATTAATGGTTAAAATAGCATATAAAGTACATCTGAAGAGAGAATTACTGACCCGGAGGACAGATTGAAAACCCACCCCATAGTTAGATATATGGACCCCTAGTATTAAAGCAGCCTGGTTCAGTTTGTCACTTTAGGATATTAGACCTTATACCCTGTAGGTTGACTGCTGTACACCAGTAAACATATTATGTGGTAAGAATTGAGGCTGTCTTTTTAGAAATAAATCATTTTTAAATAAATGTGAAAGCAGGTACACTATTAATTTGTAACACACCCATGTCCATACTATTCAATAAAACACAGCCAAGGCTTTCAAGAGTCCTTCCCCTTCGCTCACTGAGACAATGAAGGACAGTTCCTTGCTGGGAAGATAAGAGAAGCAGCTTTCTAATGGGGACCCTCCAGTTATGTCACGATTCTAATTTTCTTATCCTTTTATGTCAATTAAACAACATTCACAGATATCATTGGAACTGTGTTACTATCACTGCAACAACATTACAGAGTGACTATGAGATCAACCTATGCGATTAAGAGCTATAGAAGACATATAACAATTTGATGTTTATACATATTCAACCACATTTCAAGATGAGACTAGCCCAATGGAGATGAGAGCATATTTGAGGACGTAAGGGCTGGAAAGGTTCCACATACCCCCGTAACTGCCCTACACTCAAGTTATTCAATCACACGCTAATTTAGGTGTGGTGTGAAAGGATTTTGTGTGTAACTAGGGTTCCAATACAGCTGACCTTAAAATAAGGAAATGATCCTGGGTAAACGTAACCTAGTTAGTTAAGCCCATAATCCAGACTGCATTCCTCCTGGCAAAGGAGATTTGAAAGCGAGAGGAAGAGGATGAGAGAAAGATTCTGCATCACTGGTTTGATCATGGCAGAGGCTCTATAACAAGGAATATGGGGCACCTCTAGGAGCTGAAGCAGCCCCCAGGTGACAACCAGCAAGGAAACGAGGACGTCAGTCCTACAACATAGGGGAATTGAATTCTGTCAACCACCTGAAAGAGTCTGGAAACAAATTCTTTCCCAGAGCCTCCAGATGGGAACTCAGCCTGGGCAACACTTGACTTCAGCTGAGTGAGAACTTGAGCAGACAACCGAGAACCGCCTGGACTCCTGACCTACAGAAATGGTAAGATAATAAATCTGCGTTGTTTTAAGCTAAGTTTTCTGGGTTTGTGGTGATTTCCTATGCGTCAACAGAAAATAATACATTGTATTAGTTTACATTATAAGGTAGCTATAAACTATCAAAGGTAACGAAACCACCTTAGAAACTGGCAGAGAGCAAAAACACATCTATAGGTAACACTGATGTCAGACCTTTTATCAGCAATAAACGGAAACCTGAAGAATGTGAATAACAGCTTCAAATTGCTGACAGGAAATAATTTGCAACCTAGAATCGCATACATGACACAACTCTCTTACAGGAACGAAAGCAACGAACATCTGCGATTAAGCTCGAATCAAAGAGCATTTTTAACCAACAAACTTCTACTTATGCAGTTTTTAAGAAAACATGGAAGAAGCTAAATGGTCCCAGCAGTATGATCTGAAACATGAAAAGAAAATGTTGGATCAAAAAATTGATAAACATAAAGATAAATCTAAATAAACATTATGAATATAATAACTTTCATAAAAACAATGTCTAATTTATAGGATTAAAAAAAGAACAGAACTAAACTGGCCATGCTTCCCTGGGGAAGAGCTTTTAGCAATGGGAAAGCTCATCTTAGAAGCAGAGATGAGAGAGAGGGTTAATGTTTACTGAATATCTGATATGTACCAGACACTGCACATACCTTTTACAAGTTTTACTCGATACTCAAAGCGGCCCTATGCATAGGTACTATTATTCCCATTTAAAATAGAAGAAAGCAAGGTATGGAAAGCGAACCTATTTGCCGAGTTTTCCCAGCAAGTGAGTGGCAGGGTTGGAGTTCAAAACGGCAGGGAGATCACAGCATCTGTGCTTTGACCTCGAAACACTGTCACATCTCAGACATTTTTAAATGTAACTCAAAACATTATATAAGGACTTTTCTTAGTTCCTATAAAATGAGGGAAAAAACCACTCTTAATGGAAGTGTTGACAGAAGAAAGAAATTATAAGTAAACCAGTCATTTAATTTTTCACTGATTTAGATTTTTAAACATTTACCTATACTAGACCAGACTAACTATCTAATGAATGTCACCATGATATTGTAAAGAGCACCGCCATGGTCAAACGGGAGAGTATTTCAGCTCTATTCTTCTATATTTGAGTGACTCGGGGTCTTTCTGAGTCTCTGATTTTTTAAAATGCTATAAAGTGGATGGATAAGCCCCACAACTCCACCTATTAGCCACAGAATACAATAACAAAATGAGAAAATCCTACTAAAAAACAAGGACTAAAACCATGTATGAACCCCGTGGGTAAGATAATAATGTAACATTCTTGAAGAGGATCATTCTCTTTTACAGATGCAGAAAAAGCAAGAGGCATTTTTATTTTTTGGTTTTGCACCATTATATAAAACCCCAAGGAAAACGGAAGCATCAAATTCATTATGATGCTCTAATTAAGAAAGGATCTTCCAGACATCTAATACAATGAAAGAAATATTAGTAGCTTGTATTTATGTTTTATATCTGTCTCTCTTCTTTAGAAGTGCTGGCCCACTTTATCATTTTAAAACATTTATTTTCAGCAATGCTAAATACAATGTCTTCACTCCAGAAGTAAACTTCTAAGTGCTCAAAATTTGGGAGCATGGAACACCTAACTGTTCCTCATTACCCCTTCGAGGTGGAATCTGGGACAAAAGGATTTCTTCAGAGCAAAAAACTTCTTTAGTTTTCTCTAAAGGGAAAGAGATTATTTTAAAAGTACGTGCATTTCTCATTTTCTATTTAGAGTGATGTCAGAGTTTACTTTTGAAATACGCTAAGTATTTATTTATTTTTATTTATTTTTTTGGTTTTCTCTGACAGCACAGCACCACAGAGGGCAGTGGGATACAGTCAATAAGAAGCACTACCTGTAGTGACTTTGGAAGCAATCATAAAACACAACACAAGTTGATCTCTTCTTATTATTACTGTGAGTCAGTTCTTAAGGACAATTTCAGTGATAGCATGCTTGTCCCTGCCCAGACAGGCCACCTTCACTAACCCCGCCCTCCACCCTGCTTGCACTGTGCACTGTTCAACCCCACCACCCTACAATGTACTTGGATTTGGAAATCCTCTGCTCTCTCAGTTTTATGTCAACAAAACTGGAGCGGATCAAAATGTGTGCTAACATATAGGGGATTTAGAAGTCAAATTATGATGCAATTGTCTACACTGTGAATAAATAAAAACACAACTTTATTTAGAAATAAAAATTCTAGGCCTAAAAAGAACATATTAGTAAATGTCTTATTGAATAAAACAGTCTACCAGGGATGACGGCTTCTTATATTAAGTGTGACGTAAACTAGCTAAATATTCAGAAAACTTGACATCTGTATTATTCATTTGCTGCTCTATTTTTATATGTTTGGGGCGAATACTTCATTTCCAAAATGCAAATGTATGCATTGCCATTTTACCATGCTGCAAATGGCTGTTTATATTTTCTAGCTACTTGGAATATGTTCAAGAACCTTTATTATCCTACACTTTCATAATATTTTGAAAGCTGCAATAAAACACTGGAAGCCTAGGGCACCCAGGGCCTGTCTGAGAAGGGATTCCAAGATGAAGTATTTGGATGGATATGTAAATTAATTACCATACACAATGTAATTAAAAGGCACCACTTATCATGTGAAGAGCAGTTGGCAGAAAATATGCATGTGCCCTTTACACAGTGACTCTCAACTAGAAAAGGGAATTCTAGAGGCTCATGTTGAATTGGGCATTTCTAAATACCTCACAGGCTCTTTGGTGGTTAACTTAATAACAGAAACAGAATTTATAACTCACTGTAATCTGTTGTTGGTTTAGAATGACATATGTCTTATTAAAGTTTGTGCACAAAGACCATTTTTATAGTAGTTAGATTAAAAAAAAATATTCAACTGTACCCTAGACAAGGATTGATGTGGGCATACAGTGTGTTCAATAAGAACCAGAGAAAATTCTTTATTTTAAGGTCACAGTAGTGACATTAAGCTATTTTAGTAAAAAGGACAAATTATAAAAGACAGCTATTTATTTTTCATTTATCACCTCACTGCTCTAATTTCTAATTCAATATGTTGATTTCTCCCGTAAATTCTCCCTATCTTGTTAATCTACATTTATTTATTTAAATATTTTTCCAGTTTGCTTTTTTTGTGTTTTATTCATATATTGAGCTCCTTGTAGCTTTTCCTGGGATGTTGGTGGATCAGAAAAGAGGCGTACAATGACTCGATCTTAAGTTTAATTACACTCCTTTTTTCACAGAAATGGAGTATAAATAATCAAATAACAGGAAAGGATGCTTAACATCTCTAGTAATCAGGAGGAAATTTTATTTTTCATATTTTAAAAAAGTGTGAACAATCTTAAATTTAGATAATCACAGTTTTAATTCCTAAGATCTGTCATTTATTCTTTGTTCAAGCAGCCTTTTCTGTTTTGTTTTGTTTTCCTGTGTTTTTCAACAGATACTATTTTTTTAAAGTTTCAGATTCACAGCAAAATTGAGAGGAAGGTACAGAGATTTCCCCATATAATCAGCATCCCCCACCAGAGCGGTACATTTTTTTGCCATTCAGGAACCTGCAGTGACCCACCACATTCACACAAGGTTCATAGCTTTCCCCATCATTCACTCTTGATGATGTACCTTCTATGGGTTTGGTCAAATGTATATAAGGACATGAGTCCACCATTATAGTATCACAGAGTGTACTTTCACTGCCCTAAAATCCTCTGTGTTCTGTCTATTCATCACATCTTTCCCTCCCCACTCAACTGCTGGCAACCAATGATCTTTTTACTGTCTCAATAGTTTTGCCTTTTCCAAAATGTCATATAGCTGGAATTATATACTTTTCAGACTGGCTTCTCTCACTTAGTAACATGCTTTTAAGGTTCCTCCATGTCTTTTCCTGACTTGAGAGCACATTTCTTTTTAGTGCTGAAAAATATCCCATTGTCTGGAAGGACCAAATTTAATTTATCTGTTCACCCTCTGAGGGACATCTTGATTGAATCCAAGATTTGGCAATTATGAATAAAGCTGCTGTTAACAGTCTTGTGCAAGTTTTTACCTGGACGTGTTTTCACCTCCTTTGCGTAAATACCAATGTGCACAGTTGCTGGATCGTGTGGTAAGCGTATGTTTGGCTTTGTAAGAAACCACCCAACTGTCTTGCGAAGTGGCTGTGCCATTCTGCATTCCCACCAGCAGTGAGTGAGCGTTCCTGTCGCTAGCCCCTCCTCTTCACCGGCCTTTGGGGTTGTCAGTGTTGTGGATTCTGGCCATTCTAACAGGAAGGTGGGTTGTGGCATCTCACTGTTGTTTTAATTTGCATTTCCTGATGACATATGATGTGGAACATCTTTTCAAATGCTTATTTGCCATCTGTATATCTTCTTTGGTGAGGTGTCTGTTAAGGTCACATGTTTGGCACATGTTTTAATCAGGTTGTTTTCTTATTGTTGAATTTTAAGTGTTCTTTGTTTATTTTGTATAACAGTCCTTTAACAGATGTGTCTTTCACAAATATTTTCTCCCAGTGTGTGGCTCGTCTTCTCATTCTCTTGACAGTGTCTCCTGCAGAACAAACATTTTTAGTTTTTATATAAGTCCATCTTGTCAGTTATTCACTTCATGGACTGTGTCTTTGGTATTACATCCAAAAATTCCTTATCATCCCCAGGATCATGTAGATTTTCTCTTATGTTAATTCTAGGAGTTTTTGTATTTTGGCATTTTACATTTAGGTCTATGATCAATTTTGAGTTAATTTTTGTTAGTTTTCTATACTTACATAGGTATGTGTGTGTGTGTGTGTGTGTGTGTGCGCGTGTGTACACACATGCATGTGAATGTCCAGTTGTTCCACCACCATTTGTTGAAAGACCATCTTTGCTGCGTTATATTGCCTTTGCTCTTTCGTCTACCATCAGTTAACTATATTCACTCTGGGCTTTCTATTCTGTTCCATTGATCTGTTTGTCTATTCCTTCACCAATATTACATTTCTTCACTCCTGTAGCATTATACTAATAGTAAGTATTAAAGTCAGGTTGTGTCAGTCCTTTCATTTTATTCTTCCCTTTCAATATTGTGTCGGCTATTCTGGGTTTTTTGCCTTTTCATTTCAACTTTATAATGTTTGTTGCAGAGTGTTTAATTTGGGGGGTGGTAATGTAAATGAAATGTGTCTTTAATTTCAAATTCCACTTGTTCACTGCTGGTAAATAAGAAAGCAACTGACTTTTGTATAGTAACCGTGTATCTGTCTAACTTGCTATAACTGCTTATTAGTTACAAGAGTTTTTTGTTGTTGATTTTCTACATAGATGATCTGCCATCAGAAAACAATGACAGTTTTCTTTCTTTCTTCCCAATCTGCATACCTTTTCTTTTCCTTTCTTACTGCATTAGCTAGGACTTTCAGTATGATGTTGAAGAGGCCTGGTGAAGGGGTCATCCTTGCCTTGTTCCTGATCTTATTAAGAAAGCTTTCAGTTTCTCACCAGTAAATATGATGCTAGCTGTGTATTTTCTGGGATTATTCTTTATCAAGTTGAGGATGTTTCCCTCTATCCTTATTTGCTGATTTCATTACTTCTTAATCAAAGAAAAAATACGGCTACCCTCAAAATCACTTTTATACTATAAAATTATTGAAACAAGTGTTACAAATAAAGAGAAACCTCAAAAACATATAAGCAGTATTCCATTCTTACAATACACATCAGGTTCTTCCTTTTTATTTTTAACAATTTTATTGTACAGTGGGTATCAGAGGTATGTAGTTTGTTGCATACAACGTATTTAGTGTTTCCATTTTAGTTTCCCAGCAGAATTCACAGTCTCTTCTTAGTTTTATGCTTGTAATGATAACCATTATTCTTTGGTATGTCCATTTTTTGCCTTTCATAACAAAGTTTTGTATCTTTTTATGTGTCTGTAATTTTGAGAATGGTTATCATATAATATCATTTTGTTATTCACGTTGTACAAGTCAAAACTTGTTTAGATTCCTCATAAAGGACAAAATGTAAATAAAAGTACATTAGACATTTAATTAAATATTCAAGTTTTGAATTAAAATTTGTATTTCTGTTTCAAATTTTTATTTTTATATTAAAGCTTGAAAATAACATTACCAAGTAATCACTTCTACACACTATCCACATGTTAAATTGATTACTGCACAAATATTATTTTTTAAAAACATCACAGGACATGATTATGATAAAGCTCCTGTTTAATCAATGAGTCCCATTATAGACAACAAATTATATATTTTCACAGTTTAACATGATACATAGCTTTCAAATGATATCCTACACATGTAGCCTGTGAGATGCAATAAGATCTCAAGGGATCATACTCTGTTGTTAAGTCATTCTCACTTAATTTTGTAATTGGCTAAAATTAGAGACAGCTTACTATTTAAAAACTGCAATAGTCAGACATCTGCAAAACCTAAAATTTTATTTTAAAGTCTTGACAAGTATAAATGCATGTTTCGGGCTTCCCTGGTGGCGCAGTGGTTGAGAATCTGCCTGCCAGTGCGGGGGACACGGGTTCGATCCCTGGTCCGGGAAGATCCCACATGCCACAGAGCAACTAAGCCCGTGCACCACAACTACTGAGCCTGTACTCTAGGGCCCGTGAGCCACAACTACCAAGCCCGCATGCCACAACTACTGAAGCCCACGTGCCTAGAGCCCGTGCCCTGCAACAAGAGAAGCCACTGCAATGAGAAGCCTGTGCACCACAACGAAGACCCAATGCAGCCAAAAATAAATAAATATATTAAAAAAAAATAAAATTCCAATAAAATAATAGCAAGTCACTAAAAGTTATGAACGTATGATGAACTAATCTAACATAAGAAGGATCACATGAGCAATTTCAATTCAATTGGACTATGGTGGCTGTATATAAGAGTGGTAACTAATGCACCAGGCCATGGAAGAAGTGGTCCAGAATGTTCCTAAAGCATGATGCAGCTCAGAAAGCAGAAAACCAGAGTTTAAACCTCAAGGATGCCAGATAGGAATAAAAAACGTGGAGGTAAATTCAAAAAGATTGCTGAAATGTTTCATAGGAGGGATTTTCTTCCTGTCTCTCAGATTCACACTGCATGGCACCCCAGCATTAACCCCCTGGCAGGATAACTTAGAATTTGTCCTTGGAGAACATGATGCTTCCAGGCAAAAGTGATGTGAGTGGCGGCATCTGGCCTTCCCTTTGAACTCTTACTTCTAGTCTTACCCATTAACACAAAGATGAAGAAAACAGTCACAGGTGCATTCTTAGAGCTACCAACCGGCTTTTTATTTCCTCATTCTTATGTCAGAATAGAGAGTAAAACAACACTTAACATCTGATTTAAGTTATCACCCTGTGTTAGTAGATGCAAACTATTACATAGAGAATGGATAATCAACAAGGTCCTACTGTGTAGCAAAGGGAACTATATTTAATATCCTGTGATAAACCATAGTGGAAAAGAATATAAAAAAGAATGTATGCATGTATATAACTGAGTCACTTTTCTGTACAGCAGAAATTAACACACTGTAAATCAACTATACTTCAATAAAAATGAATTTTAAAAAAGTTATCACCATGAAAAATTACACCAGGACACAGATAATAAAAGTGACAAAAAAAGAATGGAAAGCAAAAACAAAAAGACATTCTAATGCGTGCTCAGAAAAATGTAAGAGACACTGCATCCATATAAACAACAAAGGACCAGTCAAGGAATAAACCAGAGATGCAAAAAATATAGATAAATTTCCAAAATAAAATTTAAGCATTGTTCAGAGACTTTGGAAAGCATAATAAAGGGAAGTTCTCCAAAAGTTAAATAAAAGTCAGAAACAAGAAAATATGAAAGATAAGAGATAGGTAGTATCGATGTCTAGAAAGGTAAAAAGTCAGGAAATTATGTAGCCTTTTACCACCAAAAAGCAATAAATTTCTCAAGAACTGCAGTACAGATGGGTCTACTAAAGCACCTGGTAAATGAATAACAAATAAACCCACCAGAGTATATGATCCCCAAATTTAAAAGTGCTAACCACAAAGGAAAGAAGTTAAAGAACTCAGAGAAGAAAAATAAAGTAACTCAGAAAGTTTAACAGTGGAATAAGAGTTTCAAGGATATATAAATCATATACCTCCCCCAGTTAACTTTTTGGAAATTATCCAAACATGTTTTCTTACAAAACATGGGAGAACCCCTCTCCTCAACAAAGGAAAAAAAAGAAAAAGAGAAGGAAAATATGGATACGGGACCTGGAAAGGAATATGACCTCATAAATAACTTCCTCAGGCAGCATAGCTATTCAGCAAGCCCTGGAGGTCCGGCTCCAGTTGTGTACCAGGCCCTGTGCTACGAGCTCTTCAGATATCCACTCACTGACCTTCACAATAACACAGGAGGGAGGGAGGTATGATCATCACCCAATTGGCAGTCGAGGAAACCAAGGCCTAGGGAGCTCAGCGGCCTTCCAAAGGTCACTCAGCGAATATGGGCAGAGCTGGGATTGGAACCCAGGCTGACGGGATCCAGAGCTTGGGCCCCTTGCTCTCTCTCACACATATTTCTAAGTTTGGCAGAATTTGGACTGAGACAAGCTTTCACTGACTTGGGATCATTTGGAAAGGAAAGTCTTTTTCTTTTCTGTCAAACCTCAAAGCAGTTGCTGAGGGTGTTGCATTTTGTAGGACCCACAGCAGGAAGACAGTATCATTTCTGGTCAACTGGACATGACTGGTGCTGTTATTCAGGTGAAATAGACCAACCTCATCATTTCTTCAAAAGAAAGTACACGAGTGAACGAGAGGAGGAAAGACTATGGTATGAAAGGACAGAGAGATATAGTGGAGAAGATTGGGAGATACACAATCAAAGGTACTTCAAGGGTGCCCACTCTGGAGATACCCAGAGCAGAGCATCCCCAAGCTGGGGAGCAGTGAAGGACATACTCTAGGGCAGAACCAGGGGTCCTATCCTCTCCAGCCACATGGTTGGAAAGACACAGGAAGTGCCTTACTGTGCTTCTTAAGGTTTCCAATACTGTGTTTTTTTTAAAGTTTCCAGAGGTATTTGAGTCATTTTATATATAGCAAGGTGAGTTAGGGTATGTAAATGAGACAGGAAGGAAGGGGGCAGGGCACAGCCACTAAGAACAGGACATGACAGGGACTTCCCTGGTGGTCCAGTGGTTAAGAATCCTCCTTCCAATGCAGGGGAGACGGCTTTGACCCCTGTTCATGGAACTAAGATCCCACATGCCGTGGGGCAACTAAGCCTGTGTGCTCTAGAGCCCGCATGCCACAACTAGAGAGAAGCCTGTGTGCCACAATGAAGAGCCCGCATGCTGCAACAAAGATCCCGTGTGCCGCAACTAAGACATAACACAGCCAAATAAGTAAATTAATTAATTAAATAAATTTAAAAAAAGAACAGGACATGACATAAACTGGTTAGAACCGAGGCCCAAGATGGCAGAAGACTTGACTTCCAGTGGACCTTAAGCCTCATTCTATGCTTATTGTAACACACTAGCTGAAGGGCACACCCACAGGTGCCATGATTGTTGCGAGGCTGGCTATAAAAGGCCAAAAGTGAGCAGCGGTCCAATTGCTGGAAATCTCTGTTCCTTCCCCAGAAGAGTTGGAATATTTCTCCCACGCATTAGCCTATAAAATTACCAGCCTCTGAAAAGTAACCACACCACACCTCGGGGTGCTCTCACCTTCCGAGATGAACCACACTCTGTCCGTGGAGTGTGTGTCTCTTTCAGTAAACCTGCTTTTACTTTGCTATGGCTTGATCTTGTGTTCCTTCCTGCGAGAAGCCACCCTCACTTAGCAGCCCATCCAGGGACTCACTCGAGACCTGGGGCATGACCATCCTCTTGCTCCCTAGTTTTGCTTTCTTTTTTTTTTTTGCGGTACGCGGGCCTCTCACTGCTGTGGCCTCTCCCGTTGCGGAGCACAGGCTCCGGACGCGCAGGCTCAGCGGCCATGGCTCACGGGCCCAGCCGCTCCGCGGTATGTGGGATCTTCCCGGACCGGGGCATGAACCCGCGTCCCCTGCATCGGCAGGTGGACTCTCAACCACTGCGCCACCAGGGAAGCCCATTGCTCCCTATTTTTCCTGCAACATAACCACCATCAATAAAACTGATTGACAAGTAGGATTTCGATAACGGTGGAGTACATTATTCTGCTCTCTCTTTATTTCTCTCTCTACCTCTCTCTCACTGTTTCTGAGGAAACCTGAAGATCTAGATGAAATACATGTTTTAAAATCCATCAGGAAGCAACACAGAGCCAACAAGCCAGTGATGAATTACGGAGCGAGATCCAAAACGTGTGCTTTGTGGCCTCCAACAATGTGGTACAATATTAATGCGTAGCTGAATAAATTAGATGGGGTTAGACACTACAAGTTTATTTTCTAACTAAGGTCAACAATCTCCACTTTTGACCCTTCTGAGGTTTTTATTTTCCCCATTTCATTTAGCAGGTCCCTAAGCTATTTATTTCCAGTCACTCGCTGTAACTTTAAAGGCTGTTTCTTAAACGAAGAGAAGCTCAATTAAAAAGAAAATTATTTAAGCACACTCAAGATGTTTTAGTTTTCTTTCTTTAAATATATGCACTTTAATACGTTCACCTCCTTAGATGTGCATATTAGGCAATCACGAATCATAGGAGTTTATTCCTAGAATGAAAAAGAAAACAGTCCCCAGGTCCTCCATTCCATTTTCAGAGAATCACCTTCAACATTATTTTGGGAAATACACACAGCCCCCTGCTCCCCAACCTCCTGGGGGACCCTTATAGTCTTGGGTCACAGTTAGTTGGTTCATGTGTGGATACTCGTCAAGTCAAGCCAAACAGAATCTTGCCCAGGTTGGCTCCTAGTAAAATTCCAACTCAGCAGAATATAAACACCTGCTCTCCTCACTGCCTTATTCTGGTTTATGGCTTGGAAACAAATAAATCTGGTTGACTGCATGTAAGGAGAGTGAGGCAAATGCTCAGAAGGAAGTAGAATATGGAAAAGGAGAGATAATTCTGATAGTAATCGCCTCCTAGATTCCAATTTTTCCAGATTCTTAACTATTCCCTTGGTCTTCGATTATTCGCGATATTTTGTTACGTTATTAAATTTGTCTTCTTCTTAACCTAAATTTATTTGGCTTATTTTGGTGCAGTCATAAAAGAGAGTCAGATATGTCAAAGTTTTAGACAAGACAGTACTATCCCATTATAACCTGGGTCTTAACCAAAGCAGTAATTAATGTTATATATATATTTTATATAACAAAAATGTTTCAGGAATGGACATTTTCCCCTAAGCCTCAGAAGTACAATATAGCATATCATTTTAATTAGCTCAAAAGAAGAAATTAACAGACCTCTATAATTATTAATATTGGTAATATTTTTTCATTTAATATTTTTGTATATCAAGGGTCTCTATGTTAACTTGTATTCTGTTTCTCTAGTCACTGTTTGCTTTATTATACTTAAATGAGCAAAATATATACATTCAATAAAGTCATTTAAAGTAGCTAGTCCTGAGATTTCAGTCCCTGAATATTGGCTGCAAGTGTTCCAAATTACAAAATTGATTCATCAAACCTGAGATGAAATGTCAAAGGTACATGGACAATTATCTATGACATTTCATGTGTAGTTAAGTCTATAAATTGTTCATGATGAAGTCTTGAGAAAGATGCTTAAATGTCAAATACAAGGCTTCCGGGTTCTATATTAATTCTTCTTTTCTGATTCATACTTTTTCACATTTGTTATCATCTACCATTTAACATTACCTAAGTACCTTTGACTCTTTAGTTTTTTAATTCAGGTTTGGGGATACAGTAAGAAAAAAGAATAATGCATACAGTGAAAATTGCCCAAAATTGTTAAGATGAATACATTATTTGATCATAATTTGATTCATTCAATCTCACTGTCAAAGAAAATGTGAAATAATCCACTAAGTTAAAAAATATATAACGAAAAAATTATATTGATAGTCCTAATTCAATTGGAATATGACTTTTTTACTCGTTCCCCTACTTTTTGGCATTCATTATGGAAGTCTGACATTTCATATCCTTATCTGGATATCAGATAAAGTTTGGTAAAATTAATTGCTACTCAAACATTAAATACCTTTGACAATCACCATCTAATGTGTGTCTCAGACAAACCGGCATGCCTTGCTAAATTTTGGACAATGAAAATTCATCATTTTATTAAGGTACTGCTGTTAAAAATTTCCTAAGTTAAAGAATGGAGATGCATGTAATGTTTTCTAAAATGGAAAAGCTCAATTTTATATTTGTACACCTTGCTAAATTTATTATACGTATTTAATTCAAAATCAATCAGAATACTATTTTGGAGAATATTATATAAAATGATTTGTAAGTTTATATGGGAACATAAAATATGAGGAATATAATATATATTAAAGGGATATTTCAATTCAGTGGTTAATATTGTATTTTACGTTAATGATGTTTGCATAATAGGCTTTTCACTGGGAAAAAAATAAAGCTTATTTTATCACCTATACAAAATGACTTCCAAATAAATTAATGTTCTAAATGTAAAAATAAAAATATGAGAAGAATCCTTAGAATTGAGGAGGCGTTTTTTTTTTTTTGAGGAGGCATTTTTAAGCAAGACAGGAAAACCAGAAGTTATAAAAGAAAAGAATGATAAATAGACTGCATAAATATTAGAAATTTTAGCATTGTAAAGCTCATGCTAAGCAAAGTCAGAAGACGAATGAAAGGCTACAGGAGAGTATTTGCTTCACATGATAGAGGCAAGAAAAGTATAGTCACCCCTACACAGAGAAATCCTCAAATTAATCAGATCGTCCAGCAAATAAAAGATATAGAAAAACCTGAAATTTGTTACTGCCATGGCACAATCTTTAAACTTCAATTAAAAATGCATATCTAAAATGTGCAGTATTTTTTAATGCAGGTGTAAAATGTATTTGGGCATACATATTTCTTAGTATATTTTGTACTTTTCTTAAAGATTTCAGATTTTGCTCTTTTCAGTTTCTTCTTTTTTTTCCCCCTCTGCATCTTGGTTTTTTTTTTCTTAACTTCTCTTCAGTTCTGCTTCAGCATTGGCAATTCCTTTGTTTAAGCAGCAGAGCAGAATATTATGAACTGACCTATGCTGATTCCTTTACGTGCATATAAAAAACAATGTTTTTTATTACATTAAATATATAATCAACAGGAACTGAGATGATTTATGTTAGATACCAGAATGAGTCTGCATTACAGGAGTTCACACAACAGCAAATTATTACTATTTTTGAGTATCAAATTATTGAAACTAAAGTATCTGCTAGGGCTTTGAATTTATGGGAGCCTCTATTTTTACCCTACTTGACACTGATGTACACAGCCATGTCAGGATCACCCTTCTGCCAGTAAGAACTCAGTCAAATGAAGGGGAAGTTTTGACTGTCCCTTATCTCTGTTTCCTTAATTTCTTCTTCTAGGGCTGCTCAGCTTCTGAGTTAGGGATGGGGGTAACATGAGCTTGTTTCAGCTTGACTAACACACACACACACATCTACACACATCTATACATACATACACACACACGTTTTACTCAGAATGAGGTCATGCTTCTTGCTAATTTGTTTTAAATTCCATTTAGGAACATGATGTTTAATATATTTTCAAGTCTTTAAATAGGTATTATTGACACATGTGTCTTCTCTTGAATATCTTTGGGAGCTTTTAGTTGGATATAGAAAATTTTAAAACATGTAGCAGGTTCTCTAAATTTCGAATTTATGTAGCTTTATAGAATTCCTTGGGAATTTAAAAAATATATGTAAAAGTACTGAAAAATATTTTTATGGCACCTTACTATAGGAACTGTGCAGAAGACGCATTGGTAATTCTTGTAACTTTCTCAAATTTCTTTAGAACGGTATAATCAATTCTATTTTGGTGAGATGCATTTCTAAGAGAATTTTCCAAAAGTATCATCAATCACATTAGCAACTTCAAACGTATACCTTCAATTTGGCTTAAGATTCTTTAACATTTTAATTGCTTATACAATTTATAACCCATGGCTATATTCTTCTTCTTATTTCCACTTAAAAACATTGATCTTCAGGTATTTCTGAGGCACCTGTAAAATGTTACATAGTATTGCAATGCTATTGATATCAGAGACCTAAAAAAAAGAAAAATGGAAAATATTGAAGGGTTGGATAAAACCTATGTTAAATTATTTTGTTTTAAAAGTACTTTAATGGAGTTTCTTGATTTAGTCAAATGCGTATACATTTTTGAGTAGTAAACTCATCCCCTTTAACCTCCACACACACACACACACACACACACACTCTTTTCTTTGCTATAAGACTGTTTTAAATCATTGGTGTAGATTCATGTGTGATTTTTTTTTCTTTCCATATTTCATGATCTGCTCCTGGAAAGGTGAACGACATAGTCTTGGATATATCTGTTTCTGTCATTTTATTATTCAGAAAACAAAAATATTCATTACTTTTCCTTAGTGAGAAAGAAAAAGGAGGACTTCCCTGGTGGCACAGTGGTTAACAATCCGCCTGCCAATGCACGGGACACGGGTTCAAGCCCTGGTCCGGGAAGATCCCACATGCCGCGGAGCAACTAAGCCCGTGTGCCACAACTACTGAGCCTGCGCTCTAGAGCCCGCGAGCCACGACTACTGAAGCCCACGTGCCACAACTACTGAGCCTGCGCTGTAGAGCCCGTGTACCACAATTACCGAGACCAAGCGCTACAACTACTGAAGCCTGCACACGTAGAGCCCGTGCTCAGCAACGAGAAGCCGCTGCAATGAGAAGCCCACGCACCACAACAAAGAGTAGCCCGCACTCACCACAACTAGAGAAAAGCCTGCACAGAAACGAATACCCAACGCAGCCAAAAATAAATTAATTAATTAAAAAAAAAAAAGAAGGAAAAAGGAGGGATGGGTTCCAGATAGTTGGCACTGAAATGCTGACCCCAAACAGAGCTGTATAGAGACAAAGGAAACCAGAAAGACAGGGTAAATCTGAAATGTTTGGGTCAGGCTGATGGGTTTTAAAGGGGCCAGTATAGTGGGCAAGGTTAAGGCTAAAGACAGGTTAAAGAAAGTTTGAAATTATGAAAGTAAAGCAGTTTTGTGAGGTAAAGTATTTCTGGATGTGGCCATGCTCTGTGTTTTAGAAGGTAAGTGGAGATGGCATTCCAGAACAAGGGCTAGCACATTCATTTCTAATCATCATACCTCCTGCAAGTTCTTGTAAGAGATGATAAGGGACACAGTACAAAGAGCAAACGTATTCATCATTCTATCATCTGAGAGCAATTCCCTGAGGAGGAAGTATTTCTGGCCATAATGCCGGCATGTTGCAGAAGAATTACTCGTTAAGGTCTTCTTAGCTATTAACGTCTTAGGGTAGTTACGCTATTTCAGAGCTAAATCCCTACCCGGTTTAGGGAAAGCCATGGGTCTGCACCATCACATGAGTCAGTCTGGAAGAATTCAATTTTAGATTCTTTGAGTCTGATCAGCCAAGGTCAACTTTCTCACTCACTTTCCTTTACCGAAGAGCTGAAGTCGGGCAGCTGTAACTTGCTGGTCCAGAAGGAGACAAATGAACCTTTTGATTTTAAGCTACCAGCACATCTTTTTCAATGTAGTTAGAGCAAACTAACAAGGAATGAAATTTTAAATGCTTTCATGCACATCGACTGCCCCAGGGGTCCCTCGGGTCTTCACCGTTAGTTTGAACGCACGAATCTGTTTTAGTTCTTGCCTGGCGATGCTGAAACGCCCCTCTGACTGCAGTGCACTCTCACACGTTATCAGTAGGGCAGTGTGATGTGAAGACACACAGCTGTACTGTTCAAGTCACATTGAAAAATGACTCTGGCCCGTTTACATTTTGGGGATTTTTGAGATGATGACACTTGCTCTAAAACAATAGTTTGATTATTTGTAAATGCATTGAACAGACACCGAAAAAGGAACATTTTATTTTCCTGTATCTAAATATAGAGCTCAGAAAGGGGGGCGTTTTCCTCTAAAAGAAGGTCAGAAGTAATCTATATGCACTCATGTAAAATGCACAGAAAAGCATTTCTCTGAGTAATTTTACAAATGAAAGATAGTTTTAAGATTGATACAGAGTGGATTACAAATCAGTGTTAGCTTTCCTAAGTTGTTACTTCTTTACTCTAGGCACTAAATATGTATACAAATTTGAGCTAACACGTTTAATTCCAGCTGACTTTACAGCTTTTATACTTGAAGGATTACGGGTTACTTAAATTAAGTCTATGTCTGAGCAAAGCTTTAACATACTGTCAATCATATTTACCTTTAATTTAATATCTCATCAGAGTAATCTGGCAATAGGAACTAAGAAAACAGATGGTATAGCTGAGTTGATGAATTCGCATTATTTTTATCTTGGGTAATCATTAACACCAACGTGAAGCACAAAATACCTTGGGCAGGTATCGTTCATTTTTTTCATGTGCCTCTGCCAGTTTACTTCAAGACTCCAAATCTGGGCCATGAGGGAAGTAGTCTTTTTCCAGCTTGCCCTAATTGTGTTCGTGGGCTTTGACAGGTAGAACAAGCAGTGCTTTACTGGAAAACAATTGCTTTGGTGTGGGGGGAAAAAAAAAAAAAAGGCGTAAAAAGAAAACTAGATTGCACCACAGCATCAACAGTGTATTAATACTTTCATATTCTTTATTTTAAAATAAAGTGTAGATTCAGAAAACTACAGAAGTATAGTTTAATTAACTACCAAAAGAAAAACACCTTTGTAATGACCCCTCTCCACCCCAGGCACCCAGGTTAAGAGACAGAACTTTGACAGCAGTTCTTCCCCTAACCCTGATCATCAGTCCTCCTTCCGACAGCGGTAACCACCATCCCACCAGTACACTGGTCGCTTGCTTGAGAGTCTTTGTACTTTAACCGCACAGAGGCACATCTCCATAGTTTAGAGTTCATCTTTTATAAAATTTCATATAACTTTTACACTATTTATAGTTTTCTCTTTTTCCCTTTCTTCTCAAGAAAACTGTTGGATTAATTTAGCAGCTTGCTCTGTGCCAAGAAGCACTGCTGTATTTTTAAGACGAGCCACTCAAAAAAAAAAAAAAAGAATTTAACTTATTTAAACATGGCAAAATGTTTACACAAACACACATACATACACATATAGTTTGCTGTTTTGTTTTTAATCTGTGCTCTTTTTACTAACTGGTATTTTCCATTGTTTCACTTTAAAAATTGACAGCACTTTAAAGTACAGAATAGTTAATTACTGACTAGTAATCTTATCTCATCTAAAATTCATTATTGGCAATATTTTATCATATTAGAATTTCGGCCTTAAATTTAATAATAAGCCATCATTATTTCCAGTTACTAAAAACCCAGAAATAATGATGGCTTATGAGACACGTTTATTTGTCACAAAAGGAGTTGTAGATAAAGACCACAGATTCCTTTGGCCTTTCTGCCTTTGCTTCCTGTATGTCACATTATGGCCCAAGAAGGCTGCTTGATCTCTGGCATTACATCTGCAGTCCAGGTAGAGGAAGTTACAAGGACAGAGGCCATGTCCTTCCACTTTAGAAAGAATTCACACACACACTTCTATTTACAGCATATTGGCTAGGAATTAATCATATTTCCACACTTGACTGAAAAGCAATCTGGGTAATGTAATTTGTATTCAGAGAGACCATACATGCTTACAAAATTTGAGAATTCTACTACAAAGGGCTACTGGAATTCTCTAATGCAGGCTGCTCCTCTGGCTACTGGCAAGCCTTTTCTCTAATATATGGAATCCCTTCCTGAAAGGGAACCAAAACCTCTAATTCCATCCAGCTGAAGCTGAGTATGTCTAAGGGACTACAGTCCTGTCCATCAGGTCTACAGAAGTTGTCTGCCACAAAGTGTCAATACACAAAGTAAAAGTAAGGATGAGAAATCAGTGAAACACAATACTATCCATTCAGAGAGGAAAGAATGGAAAATACACAGCCTTCACAGGTCAAGAGCGATTATAAAACCCACGGAGACAGGAACACAGAGGGACACCTCTCGCAGTGATGATTGTCCCCGTGTTGTCCGTGTGTAGGGCCCTGATTCTGCTCTTTGGGTGAAGACCTCTTATTTACTCTTACTGCTGGATTTGCATTCGTGGTCCCAAGTTCTCCATGACCACATACTGGGTGGGCATCGGAAAATAAGCCCCTTTTGGGGGCCCATACCTTTCACAGGCTGCTCCCTTCTTGTGCATTTAGGGGGTCCCAGAAATTGTCTAAAAGCACTGAGAGGCAAAACTGAGAGTTCTCTATCAAATATAATTCCCTCAAAGCTTAGCAGGCTGCCAATCTACTTATTCTCTGTTGAGTTCCACGTCTGCATGAACACATGCGAAGGCCTCCTGTGTAATTTTTTGTAAACGTGAGAAATCTTGTGCTTCACTTACTAGGCTGTTCTCAGTCCATCCTCCTCTCTCGACCTAGTGGTGATTGTTTTGTTACCATCATAATGGATTTCAGATGACTCCCTCAAACCAAGTTCAGACATTAACATTATTATAGAGAGCCTCCTGGAACTGAATTTGAGGGTGAGCAGTGGGAATAGAGTAATATTTTGATCACCTCATGCATAGACTATCTCAAATGAATTGTAGTGAGTCATTTTCCTAACTGGATCTAAGCATGAGACAGATATGGGGTTGGCTCATGTAAGATTATAAATTCTGCCTGCTGAGGCTTTGATATAATTATAAATGAATATAATTCCAATGGTGATATGTTTCTTATCATCTTTTGTGTACATTTTTTAGGTTATCAGCTCAAAAGCAAAATGAGAAAAATTGTTTTTCATCAATTGCAAAATACAAAGTAAAATAAATATTCTTTCCCCAATGTCCAAGAAGACACGAGTTTCATCTAGCTTTTGTTTTTATTTTTTTTTTTTTGCGGTACGCGGGCCTCTCACTGTTGTGGCCTCTCCCACTGCGGAGCACAGGCTCCGGACGCGCAGGCTCAGCGGCCATGGCTCACGGGCCCAGCCGCTCCGCGGCATGTGGGATCTTCCCGGACCGGGGCACGAACCCGTGTCCCCTGTATCGGCAGGCGGACTCTCAACCACTGCGCCACCAGGGAAGCCCTCATCTAGTTTTTGAGGACAATTTAGAAACTAAGAAAAGAAGTTAGCTAGTTATTACATAAACTACAGTTTATCATAGGAAATATTAAAAATGTAACACCAACTTCCTGCTGCTTCCCAAAAATTAAGCATAGAACAAGTAAATCTGAAGACATGTTTTCTCCCGGTACAAGTTTTAGAAATAGAAGTTATAGAAACACAGATCTTAGCTGATTAACTGACACGTATTTCCTCTGGAATTATAATCCTAGGACAATGACCTCAAATTATATAGGCCTTATGTAGACCTTATGTTTCTCACAAGTAGAGACCTGATAATTCTGTCACATAATTAAATGTCTTATGTGTAATAAAGTAACGAAGAATATATTTTATTAACCATAACTACTTAAAGTGTCTTCCACAAGTACACAGTTCTATACAAAATGATAAGTTAGTGCCTTAGATTCTTTAAAAGGGTTTAAAAGTTTTTGGAAGCCCTATACTTGCCTCCATCACAATTCTAGATATATGGTACTCATTCACACCCCTTCTAAACTTTATGATGGTTTTATTTGAAAAGAACTTCAGGTTTTGATCTCTGAATTAGTATTTAAACAACAACACAAAATTTGGATTTAGTTTGAAGAAGTAAAAGCCAAGGGGAAAAATGATATCCAATGTTAAATATACAGAAGTAACTACACACACACATACACAAACACACACACTCCATAAGCGATTAAGTTCTTCTGTGTAGCTTTGAAGGATTACGATGGCCTGGGATGGCCAAGGTGACTAGATGACAATTCAGAGTATGAATGCAAATGCAGGTATATTTGTGTTCAATACAATAAAGGACTCGTACGGCAAACAAATACAAATATTGTTTTTCCATCTTAAAAGTAAAATAAAGTGAAAAAAAGTAAAGCCAATTATATCAATCTTATAATGTAGTACACTATATTATAATAAAACTTGAATAAATGTTTTTCAGTGCTTATAACCATATAGTCCTTTTACATGTACACACTTTTATAGTCAGTGGTGTGTGTTTTCATAATTACTTTCATAACCTAACATTTAGCAGGTTATTATTCTTTTAGTACCTGCTATTACAGCTTGGACATGTAGCCAATCGTAGTCAACCACTGTCCCACTATTATTTTAGAGCGCTGTTATAATTGGGTGTATACGTGAAGCTGCTCTACTGAAGAAATCCGGCCTACGCTATCTAGAGCAAGATGGAAGAGGACACTCTCTTATGTGACAGTTGAGAAGGTAGAGTTACAGGGCAGGTAGGGAGCTCGCCCCACACGGCCCTCTCTGTACCTAAGCTCTCATCTTGGGGCTCAACTGTCCGCTATAGTTTTGTACTCACCTGACTGAAGCTGGCTCCATTCCATAAATGTAGAAATGGTGAAGGGCGTACCATTTTCATTAAACAAGTAACCCTAAACCTTTTGGTGATGTGATGGGGAGGAACAAATCTGACTCCTTTTTCTTTAACCTCTGTGCTCCGTTATGCTGGCTCTGCATCTTTTGTAAAAGAATGTTGCCTATAGCCTGAAATATACAGGAGAGCCCATTCTCAGGGCTCTGACCTTTAAGGATCCATTCATTTAGAGGTAAAAAGTTTGCAGCACAGAGAATAACATCTGTGACCTTGACCTACAAAAACAAAGGATGCTGACACCAAGAAGTTTGCAATAACCAACCACGCCCCTCCCTCAAGCTGGCCTTTAAAAGTGCTTTGTGAAACCCTTCAAGGAGCTTGAGGTTTTCTGGGCAGAAGCCACCTGTCTCCTTGTGTGGCCCTACAATAAACCTTTCTCCGCTCCAAACTCTGACATTTTTGTTTGTTTGGCCTCACTGTGCGTCAGGCACAGGGACTTGCATTTGGTAACAGTGATATTCCATTTGTAAGATCTCAGTAACAAGGCTACATTTATGTGTCTAGGAGGCTGAGGAATCTTGTCTGTAGCTTTTCTGTCATGGAATGAGCTAAAGCTATCATTACAGATGAAGAAATCAACACATGTGAGGAGATATTAATTAGTCCTCTGCCATACTCAGTATCCCTTTCCTCAGATTACCTATGCACACGCTTCTTCTCTCACACAGAACACATTCCCAGCCTCTCCAACAGCAGTAACACATGGTTTCATGCATCAAGTTAGCACAGCATACACTTCTGTGTCTCTGGTTGATGAACAAGTTCTTCACCGGGGCCAGGTTGGGTCCCAATGACCTGTGTTACCATTTAATGAAAAGACACCTGCTCATCATACAGTGGGCAGAATGGTGGCAGAAAAGGAAAACTGCCAATGATAATTTCCACATACTAAAGGGAAGAACAGGAAACACAGTGAGAGCAGATGAAATCCCTGACCAAACGATGAAGTAAATTCCTTGGTCACACCTGTTCAAAACCCTTGGTTCTTCTCTTTGAATTTAACTTTCTTGTTCAGTTTGTCTTGCCCAAGCTTTGCTCCCTTGTTGGTTTTTCTGTTGTGCAATTATCCTCATGGCCATGTCCTGAAATGGCCCTTTTGCGCCTGCAGGTTTCAAAAACTTTTTTTGGCGGTGTGGGTTTGAGGTCTAGGTGGGCCAGCCATTTTGGGTTTTTTTGATAATAATTTTTCTTTTTACACTTATTTTCCATAGGACCCTAAATTTACTATGATCTTTTCTACTCATTTTTTCCAACTTTCTGATTCTCTTTTATTTCATAACCTCTGCCTTCACTTATCTTTATGCCTTCCAGTTTACCAGTGGTAAACCTGAGATCATCTGAAACACTTGGCCTTAGAAAATAACACCCAAATCTGGTCTTTTTAAGTCCACAAGTTCATCCACCTATGATCATGCTCTGATCATCAAAGGTGGCATGGCTCCCCGCTCCCAGGAAGGGGAAAAGAGAAGTGATAATATGTAATTTCTTTTTAGACAAGTAATGTGGAATATATGAACATCATTTCTGCTCATATTCTATTACAGGGAACGTAGCGCTATAGCAAATCTCATTTCAAAAGAAGGCTGGAAAATTTAGTCTATTTGTGTGGCCATGTGCCCATGACAAGGAAAGAACAGTTTAGGGGAAAATTGGGCAGCATGTCACACTTGGCATCTAAGTTATTTCTTCCTTATTTACCATCAATAATGCTATAATAAATGAATTTACACAGTTTACTATAGATTTGAAGAACTGACATTTTTGGAAAAAAGCGGAAAAACATTTTAATGTATATTTTTAAATTGCATTTTAATGGTTTTTCAATTAGCTCTGGCATGGCAATATATCAAGATTTCAGTTTTACTGTAATCTGGAGCAATAAAATGTCTGTAAAAGATAAAAGACGGATCATCATTAGTGACTTAATTTACATACACTAAATCACGACTGAGATTATACATTTCGCATGCTTGTTTACAGGTTGATTCTGATATGTTATTAGTATATTTCTTATAGGTCTGTGTGGGATATTCATATTGGATAGTGATTTTTACCAGTTATCAATAGATACAATTGCTTGTTTTATGTAAGTGGTTATATTTTATTTCTAATTGTCAAATTGCTGAGTCTTCCTTTTTGTTTCTTCTATAACATCTGAATTAAAAGGTCTTCACCTATTTAAACTGTAATCATAACTCAAACTCTGCTACATAATATATTCTGTTTTGACAGATTTATTGGATGAAGATCTAAATAGAATTTACCTACAAATTGTGGGTCAGTTACTGCAATATCATGATTAATTTAATCTATATTTGCTCAGAGAGGCATCAGGCCTTCTTTTTATTCAGGTAAGAAATGAGATCTCCTCAGGTGTCAAGCTGGATCTTACTCAGCACATGTTGCCCACCCTCAGCGTCCACACAGCAATCTTCTACATGTGTGTAGGTATTAAAAAAACAAACAAACACACCTACTTTAGATACAAAATTAGAAGGCAGAATTATGTATACCACAATGAGTACAATTCCCAGCACTGGTTAGCTTTCAACAAGTCCATCAGCAAGATTCTAAGATTCACCATTAGAATGAAAACAGAAGTTGGGCCAAGCTTATTTATATTCTTGTCAGGATTTCTAAAATGAAATTTATGAAAGTAACGTGTATATACTACAGAACGTAAGAAAATAGAAAACCACCATCAGAAAAATAAGTTATGGCAATGCCACCTCATAAAATGTTGCTTCAAAGACAGATTATTTACTAGCTGTATTATTTTGGATGTGTTACTTAAGGTCTAGCCGTTGGTTTCCTTATATTTAAAAGTGGATCATAAGAGTAAGTTTGTTTTATGCTTCACATAAGGACTAAATAAATTAATATTTGTAAATTATTTGTAAACTTTATGTGGCACATGAGCTAGCTTTAAAAATGCAGGCTTCAGGAAAAAAAAAAAAATGAAGGCTTCAGGGCTTCCCTGGTGGCGCAGTGGTTGAGAGTCCGCCTGCCAATGCAGGGGACATGGGTTCGTGCCCCTGTCCGGAAGATCCCACACGCCGCGGAGCGGCTGGTCCCGTGAGCCATGGCCGCTGGGCCTGCGCGTCCGGAGCCTGTGCTCCGCAGCGGGGAGAGGCCACAGCAGTGAGAGGACCGCGTACTGCCAAAAAAACAAAACAAAACAAAAATGCAGGCTTCACAGAAATTGGCTTCTAAATCCTAGTCCTAATGGGTGTGTGGTTTTGGAAACCTGTTAGACTATCTGTAGTTAATATTCACGGAGGTATTATCCCAGCACACCACCTTCACTCAGCCATGAACATTCATTCAGGAAATCTATGCCAGGCGTGTTTGGCACCAGGCACACGACTTTGAACTAAACAATCTGCCTTCTGGGTGCATCTGATGGCGCATTAGAAGGCATTCAGTGCTATGGGAAAAAGTGACAAGGGAATAAGATGCACAAGGAGCTGGGGTGTTGTGTACAACTTCAGACTTAAGGGTCAGAGAAAGTCCCAATGAGGAGGTGTAATTTGAATTGGGGGAGACAGCATTATCTACATGCTTGCAGGAAGACGAACAGGTGAGAATGCACTGCCTCGCCTGGCTGGTTTGAGGAATGCAGAGAACGGAAGAATGTTGTGAGGGAGGGTCATAGGGGAGGAAGGCAGGTGGGGAAGGAGATCCCGGCTGTGAAGATGCGTGGACTCTGGAAACCCCTTGCCTTTAATTCCAACTCGGGGGTGGAGAGTACTGGCAGGTTCTGAGCACAGCATTCATATAACTCGACATGCTTTTGAAGGATCACTCTGCCGGCTTGAGATAAGATGGTAAGCCAACCAATGTGTCAGCAGAGAGAAGATTTGCAAGACGTGAACTCATCTGAGGAATAGTGGTGACTGCGTATGGGCAGGTAGGTGCTGGTTCTGTTCCTCTAGCCCTTTGCAAAGATGGAGGCTGCCATAGTCTTAAAATGCACCTCACCGCCACCAACCCAGACATAGTTAAGTGACCCAGGGGCTAGTCATCCAGTGCAGGTCAGAGCATTTTGAGAGGTTTACTGATTTAAGAAAAACAATTGTACCAGAAAAACATGGTAATACTTCTCTAGTGAAGCTAGCTGCAGCATGCTGGCCATAAAATTTATAGGTTGTTAACTGCCACGAGCTTCACGTAGGGAAGAAGAAGAAGAAAGTAAGTGATAATGAGGCCTGCATTTTCTTTTCTAGTAGAAACGCTCTTTTCTGGCTCAATGCTAAGCCTATTTTCTCTGACAAAGGACCTTCAGGTTGTTCTATGGTTACACTGAGGGTTCTGAGACCTGAAAACTAGGGGAAAAGTAACATTATTCAAGCACTCTCTTCTTTCTCAGTTCCCCAGATTCCAGGAAAATGCAGAATTCCTCATCAGAGACTTTTGCCCTTTCAGAGACAGTATCTGTTAAGGTAAGCTTGCTGTTCATTCATAGCCTGCATCATCAATTTGGCCAGGGAAGTAGTGACCAGGTGAACTTAATTCCTGCCAGGCTTTGTACACAGCTTTTTGTATTTTGTTAAAGTCATAATATAATTTTAAGGTACCAATATGGATGTCTTCGATTCTTATGTTTCATGGTATTTCAGTAAGTAATGGGATGACCTCTACTTACTGTACCACTGTACCAGGTGTTCCCAAGGAAGAGCTTTGTAATAAATCAAAAGAATATCCTTCAACAAGAGTAGGTGAAGTTTCTATGACAGCAAGGGCTTAAAAATTCTAGATCAGATCACTGCTTGGCAAGTACATTAAGGTAGAGATCACTAGATGAGATGAGTGGTTGAAATATTATAATTTCTTTCAGATTCTGTCACACTAAAATCAATATTGTGCTTGTAAACTGCTTAAAAATGCTTTGTATTCAATATGTGAAATGTGCACATTCATTATTTAGGAAAATAATGAAGGAAACCTGGGAATTCTTAATGACCACTGAGACTCTAATGAGATCTACTATACCCATATTTCAGCAGGTAAATACAGGCTTTATAACGACCCTGACTGCAAATGGAATGATGCTAATGGGCATTTTTCTTTTAAAAAGAATCTTCTTTTCTACTGAATGGACTTTGAGGAAGCTGCCATCAGTGACCAAGCCCACAATGAAACCAAAGATACCCCATAAAGATAAGTTTACCTTAAAAATCAGTGACGTGTGAATTAAGCAGTAATAATAAAGTGTCAATTTTAATACTAAAATATGAAAAGTCTCTATTTTTGAGTATGCCCTATTTTAGCTTTTCACTGTGCATTAGTTTACTTTCTTAGTCCCAATGTGATTGCCTCAAAAGGCATTATTTCACTGTTTATACCTTGCTAAGATATTTTTAAAATGTCATCAAAGCTTCTGTAATCTTTGGGCCCATATTTAAGCCAAAACTTGTGTGTGTGTGTGTTTGTAAATCTATGTGTGTATGTGTTTAATTCCCTTTTATGTACTTATTTTCCTTTTTTAATGGATATAGCTAAAAATAAAGGAATTATATAAAATAGTTTTCTCGTATTTTAAGATCAAACCATATTATAACCCTTAAGTGTGTGAAGCAGGAGTATCTACTCTGTCAATGATAAGAAACAGTGAACTAGTGATTATGTCTTCTTTTTAAAGATACAGGTGGGGAATCTCAAGAATAAGAAAAGGGGAAAAGGTTCTCCCAAACACATTTCTCACAAATGAAGAGGCTTAAAACATCAATCTTATAAGTTAAATTGCAAACTCCTTAGAGTCAGAGACATTGTTATTTCGGCACAGCTGTTAAGTACCACAACTCTTCAAAAAAATAAATTATCCTTAAAAACCAAATGTGTCCTCATAAGATAAACTTTAGTTCTCTTCTTTGTTGATAGGTTGATATAACCTTTCAAGGCAACTCTAGAGAATGTTTTGTTTCAGAATTATTTTGCAAATAATTAGTGAAATGTCAACAAATTAATTCAGGAAGAAAGATTCATTTCCAGTATTATTATTCCGTGAAAGGATAAAAGACTGGATAAAAGAAGAGAATATTGGAAGATTGAATAGAAAGATAGAGAAATATTGAACTCGAGAAGAAAGATACATAGATCTGTTTGACCAACATCCTAAATCTTTCCTTCTTTATTTTGTTCTCTCTGAAAAGACAGCTGAGGTATATTAAGTTCAAATCCTTTGAGACACCTTCTATGTGCTTTGGCAAATTCAACCCATTAGTCCTACTGAAATGTGCTGAAAGTCTCATCACCGCCTCTATTAATTTAGAACGATTCTGTCTTAGTGTTCCTCCACCATCCACCTCCAGCCACAATCCTGGGTGAACTGCTTCAGCCACCTTACTCTCTTTTTTTCTAATAATTACCTGTAATGATATCTATCGCTATAGCCATTTTTCACAGCCGTATCCCAAGCTTCACCTCCAAAATTTCAGAACTAATATTTTATTCTCATATCCTTCAAAATTCTCCTCCATTTGCTCCCAACTAAGTTTGCTGCTGATGGTGGTGATAATTATCATCTTCATCACTGTCATTATTTAAATCTCATCTGGACCGGAGCCCAGATCTCCTTCCTGTGCTTTATTTATCAACTGCATTCAGACTCTACTTCTGTAGAGGTTGTGTCCTATATGCCTCTCAGATCCCAAGTACTTGTCACAGGCCCATCCTCCAGATTTGTCGAATTTACAAACAAGATTATGCTGGGGCTATTATATCAGCTTTGCAGGAAGAGCTGGAATTTCCTGGGAGGGCATGGGATACTCCATTGCCAATGGCTGACTGGAGAAGGGACATGAAAGCCCAGCCTCCTTGCCTCAAGGCATAACAAAAACTGTGATGGACTTAGTGCCCCAGAGTTTCCTGTAGAGCTATGTCAAGAGCAGGATTTCACCTAAAACCATATTCTTGCTGGGCTATTATTTTCTCTCTCCTTCCTTACCAGTTTCTCCTGAGTGCAATTAATTAATAGAGCCACTTGCATGGAACACTTATCTCAAAGTCTGCATCTAGGGATGTCTTATGTTTAAAAAATTGAATTATCGTTACCTTTTAAACTACTAATTATTCCCTTAAAGTATTTATCACTACCTGATACACTTACACATACATACACACACTCACACATTTGTTAGCTTTTGTTTGTGTGTTTTCTTGCTGCATGAGCAGTATTCCCCCTAAACCCAACGACTGGCTTTTACCTAAAGAGTGCTCTATTCTGGCCCTCCTCTGGCAATGTTTTTCTTTACAAGATGAGAAATCCAGGGGGCTAACGTGATCTGCCCACCCAAAGCTGGCCTCACTTATACATCATATTCCAGATGCTTGACATCTTGAAATTTCCTAACGAAATGCACAGTCACCCAGTTCCAGAGCATCTGTGGGCTTCTTCCCTGAGTCTCTTCTCCCAAGGGCAGACTAGGCTATGCATCTTCTACCCCCTTCTCCAGTCAGAGGAGGGGCCCCCTTGTATCTGCTGGTAGAGGAGGTGGTTATGGATAGAGGTTGGTCACAGGCCCGTGACCCCCGTCTTAGTGAGACGCAGCGGGAGGCAGGGGAAGGAAGGGTGGACGAACGTGGAGGATCCCACCTTAACTCTTCTGCAGGACCTGCAGGTATAATGAGTAATTCAAAAGAAGGGAAAAAAGCCTGTGAGACATGCCTCTAAAGGTCTGGCCACTCTCATCTTCTCTCCTTTAGTACCATATTCAGTTAAGCACCAAATGTAAAGTTTCACTTTCACTGTTTATTATAATCAGTAATTCAAGTTGAGATTATTTTCCCGCAAGAATTCTATTTTCACCATCTGTACCATGGAATGAGTGTGTGTGTGTGTGTGTGTGTGTGTGTGTTTCCAAAATCCACTAGGCTATCACTTACAGATGCTAGGACGAGATTCATGCCTAACATTTCTGTTTAGCAAAGGCTGGTCTCCTCCATCCCCTGCAAATGGCCAATCAGCTTCCAGACAGTAAACAACCATCACTCGAGCTGCTTCCGGGTTCTAAATTTTCTTTTACCCAACAGACATGGCTTGCCCACTGGCATGAGAAATAAGTCAAGTAACAACTGTTCATACACAATTGGGACATACTGAACTTTCGTGGGACTTTATCGAGGCAGCACTGCCATGAGTGTGTGTGTGTGTGTGTGTGTGTGTGTGTGTGCGCGCACACTCATCCCTCCTTTAGAGCATCCATCCTTCTGAAAATATCCACTGTTGTTAAAAACTCTGAGACTAATTCCATTCCGCCTCAATCTTCCAACGTAGGATTGATAAAAACAACAAAAGAACCCAAACCCACAAACAAACAGATAAAAACTATCAATTTGGTATCCACTTTGCTGCCTGTCTTGAGTAGGGTAAGGTGAGGCTTAGACCCAAGATATACTCTCATGAGATTAACAGCAGTTGTCATCCACAGTTCCTCCTACAGGGGTAAAATGGGATGACAGCTCACTCATCTCCAAGAGACACTTGCTTCTCCCCAGCTTCCAGCTCGTGTGATGGAATGGCACTAGGTGTATTCCATTTAGGGTAAGGACGATTTACTCTGAATTTATGTGTCCCTCTGTCTTCAAAATTATCCCATCTTGAGTCAAGAGAGAATGCTTCTGCAGCCTGGTCCTGGAAATGAACCACAGCTGTCAGGGCAGGAAGGAGAGTACCTGAGAATATTTGGTGATACCTCTCCTAAACATGCAGCATTATTTGCAGCAGCCAAGACATGGAAAGAACCCAGGTTGCATATATATATATATATATATATAACGGAATATTATTCCGCCATAAAAAGAAGGAAACCCTGCCATTTGCATGCCATTTGTAACACCAAGGATGGAACTGGAGGGCATTATGCTAAATGAAATAAGTCAGACAGAGAAAGGCAACTTCATATTATCTCACCTATATGTGGAATCTTAACAAAAACAAAAACAAAAACTGAACTCATAAATAACGGAGAACAGACTGGTGATTCCCAGAGGTAGGGCAGGGGTGGGAGGTGTGTGAAACGGGTGAAGGTTGTCCAAAGGTACAGACTTTCATTTATAAGATAAATAAGTCCTGGGGATACAGAATAGTGATTACAGCTAACAATATTGTACTGTATATTTAAAATATGCTAAGAGATCTTAAAAGTTCTCATCACAAGAAAAACAGTATGTAAATATGTGTAGTGATAAATACTAACTACAATTACTGTGGTAATCACATATATACGTATATGTATACATACACATATATATAAAATTTTAATCATATGTATATGTACACATATACATGTATATATATACAATTTCGGAGTTGTATATCTAAAATTAAAACAATGCTACATGTCAGTTATATCTCAATTAAAAAATATTCCTCCAAGACATGAAAGCAACCTAAATGTCCATTGACAGATGAATGGATAAAGAAGATGTGGTGTGTATACACACACACACACATATATATACACAATGGAATATTACTCAGCCTTAAAAAAGAATGAAACAATTCCATTTGCAGCAACATGGATGGATCTAGAGATTGTCATACTGAGTGAAGTAAGTCAGATGCAGAAAGACAAATATCATATGATATCACTTATATGTGGAATCTGAAAAATGATACAAATGAACTTATTTAAAAAGCAGAAATAGACTTTTAGGCATAGGAAACAAACTTATGGTTACCAAAGGGGGGAAGGGGTGGGAAGGATAAATTAGGAGCTTGGGATTAAAATATACACACTACTATATATAAAATAGATGAACAACAAGGATCTACTGTTGTAGCCCACCTCTAATATATCTAAAAGCATAGATAAAAATGTTATCATTATTTTAATCATGAACAAATTTAAGCCAGGAGGAAGTCAATTGACTTTTTAAAGTTTAAAATCAAGTTAGATCTGCCTGACTATATTTTGTACAGTTTTTCCGTTACGGTAGAACAACAGCATGGGTATGATTATAAGAGAGAGAGAGGGGGAAAAAAGGCAAATTAAGAAAAAGAAAGACCGCAGAGGTGAAAATATTAACATTTTATTTTTTCATTTTTCTTTTTGCCAAAATATATAAACTTTAAAGGTCTAATAACTAATAGATAATATAGAATGATATCGCTCCCTTAAAAAGTTGATCAGAAATTCTGTTCAAAGTATCACATTTGTACAGGGTATAAGTACATCCATATCTATAGCTATATCATCATTATAAATATATGTACATATGTAGCTTGTGAAAAAGGTTTATATTCTGTTAAATATTTAGAGACTATCAGTCTAAAATTTTCTCTAACAGATTAATTTACTAATAGACAATATTTTTTTCTCATGCTTTTGGCAGCATTCTGATAAAAACTGCCTAATATATAAAATGCCACCACCACTTCTATAGAAAAATTCATTTGAATAAAGAAAGAAAAAGTACACTGCTCTAAGTGCATTAAACCAACTCTTTCCAGAAAAGAGATTTGAGATGTTTCTTGATAATATTCAATATACCCTCTCCCTAAAAAATAAGGATTTCCAGTTTTTATAGCTCTTAAGTAATTAATTCTAAAATGTTTTAATAGCTAATAAAGTTATAAAGGAGCTATAGTAGGATTTTGGAATATTTTGTATCAGTACATAAAGAACTTGAAATAGTGTTAAGGCTTCATATTATTCAAATAATGAAAAGTAAATCATCCATAATTATAAAGGGTTTTATCAAAGTAATTAAAATTTACAAAATACTACTGCTGTGCAATTATGATAATGGTAATAAAAGACAGTTTTCTTCAACAAGGTCACTGTTTGAAATTTCACTACAATAATACGGACATTATTTTAGGGAATTAGTTTCCAAAATTTGTATCAACTGTATAAATAGTTTTACTTAGTTTTTTCTTTGTAGTTCTTTGAAAAAATATACACTCACCTAGAGGAACAAAGGCATGCTATTTCGTTTTTAAATTGGTAATGTATTTTTTCAGAGTGTGTGCATATGTACTGGTATACTTAAACTTTAAATATGGATTTATCTGCTTTTTTCCATGTTAAAAAAATTAACAAACTCCTGACTTGGAAAACTGTGCTTCCCTTATAATATATGGTTTATCAAAATGACAGAAATTATACCATGGCTATAGGCTTTGATCCAAGCCAATGCATCCATATACCTAACAACCTGCAGACCATTTCCAGATTCTTAGGGAGGTAAGTGTCCTGACTTCTCCCTGTCACCCCTGCCCTTCCTCTGCCTCAGAACTCATCCCTCAGGTGCCCTGCTTCTGGGCTTATTTCCACTGGCAACTCATGGTTCTGAACATTCAGCTTCTCTGGCTTTCTCTTTGGCTACAATCAGAGCTTAGTTGCAGGGATCCTTTAGTTTTTCCAGTGGTTTCCATCCTTCCATCTTATTAACCAGACCAGTCTAAAAAACTCAGTCCTTGGGCTTCCCTGGTGGTTCAGTGGTTGAGAGTCTGCCTGCCGATGCAGGGGACACGGGTTCATGCCCCTGTCTGGGAAGATCCCATGTGCCATGGAGCGGCTGGGCCCGTGAGCCATGGCCGCTGAGCCTGCGCGCCTGGAGCCTGTGCTCCGCAACGGGAGAGGCCACAGCGGTGAGAGGCCCGCGTACTGAAAAAAAAAAAAAAAAAAAAACTCAGGCCTTGGTGAACAGCAGTCTGCCCATGGGCAATTCTACTGGAACAGCCCCCAGCACCTAAGACAGGCAAGCTCGTGAGCTCAGTTATCCTTTTTCATCCTTCATCACCTCAAAGGACCTTGCTGTGAATTCTGTGGTTTCAAAAACTTACTACTATACACACCATGAGACTATTTTTTACAGGAGATGATACTATCAATTAAAAATATCTCAATACCATATGATCCAGCAATCCCACCCCTGAGCATATATCTGGAGAAAACCATAATTCAAAAAGATACATGCACCCCAATGTTCACAGCAGCACTATTCACAATAGCCAAGACATGTAAACAACCTAACTCTCCATCAACAGAGGAACGGATAAAGAAGATGTGGTATATATATACAATGGAATATTACTCAGCCATAAAAAAGAACAAAAAATGTCATTTGCAGCAACATGGATGGACCTAGAGATGATCATACTGAGTGAAGTAAGTCAGACAGAGAAATGCAAATGTCATATGATATTGCTTATATGTGAAATCTTAAACAAGGGTACAAATGATCTTATTTACAAAAGAGAAACAGACCACAGACTTAGGAAACAAACTTATGGTTACCAAAGGGGAAAGGTGTGTGGGGGGGGATAAATTAGGAGTTAGGGATTAACAAATAGACATTATTATATAGATAAACAACAGGGACCTACTGTATAGCACAGAGAACTATTGCCAATACCTTGTAATAAACTATAATGGAAAAGAATCTGAAAAAGAATATAAATTATACATATATGTAAAACTAAATCGGAGTTTTACATATATGTATATGTATACATACGGAGCGGCTGGGCCCGTGAGCCATGGCCGCTGAGCCTGTGCGTCTGGAGGCTGTGCTCCACAACGGGAGAGGCCACAGCAGTGAGAGGCCCATGTACCGCAAAAAAGAACAAAACAAACAAACAAAAAAAGAAATGCTATACTGGATCAAACTTCTGTGAAGTGAACCAAAATTGACAGTAACAAGAGTCAATTCCCAGAAAAGCTTAGTGTTAAATTGCCAAATACACACAATTTTCCTTTAAAACTACTTAATATTTCCCACATTAATTATATCCCAGTATGCTCATAACCCATACCAATTTTTACATATACATAACCCACAAATTTGGTACACATAGTGAAACATGGTTTTGTTATTTCTTCATACTTCCTAAGGGAGAAAAAAAATCTCTTTCAGGTTTCTATTCTTAGTTTATGTTGTAAATAGTGGTCACAAAAAGAAACAAGCAGATCTTTAACAGTAATATTTTATAACAGTGTGTATGTTTTTAATCATACCTCAAATCTCTCAAGACTTCAGATAGACCCAAGGATAGATTTCTAGCATCACAGTGAAATGAAGTTCACATATAAGACACGAAGAGTAATTTTATGTTTTTCCCAGCTTTGCCACTGTTGACTTATTTCCTTTTGAGGTGACAAGTCTACCTTCAACCAGATGCTCTTCAGTCTTTTGATCATTTTAGTTTTTCTATTTGATGGTCTCATAAAGTTCAATATATTCCTGGATATCTTTTCTCACCAGTTATATAGTACTGCAAGGTTGTGCATAGGGTATGGTAGATATTTCGCTGATTTCAAAAAGCTTGTAATCTTATAATTTTTCCATGTGATTTCATACTTCTAGTAACTAAAGTATGCATGTATAATAAAGTCAATTCTGATGTTGATCTTTGGCTAAAATCATGTTTTTGCTTGACAATCTTAGGAGTCCTTTCTAAGGCCCATCAATACAACTAGGGTAGGATGCATTTACCTACGACAAGGCAGTGCAGTGAACTCATCAATGGACTGAATTTTGAGGACAAACTATCTAAACTCATGCTTATTATCTGCTATAATTTGTGCTGATCCTAACTCTTTTCACCTTTCAGTTTCCTATTAGTACAAGAAAGATACTAATAATTAGGAAACTTTTGGTGAATTTTAAGTGGATATATATCTTCTTTAAAAAAATGCCTAGACACAAATATTATTATCTTCTTTTTTATTTTCTTTGTAACAAGTCCTTAAAGAGAAAATATTGCAATAATCACATAGGTACCTCAAAAGTTCTTTTTATGTAATCTTTCCATTTCCTAGAAGATTATATTTTTGCTCAATAAACCTGTTTTCTTTATATCCATATAGATTAGTTGAACTGGCAATTCACCACCCATCTAGCTTGTCACTGCACATTCTGACAAAGACATTAACTGTTTTACTTCTCATTTGATTTTCAGTATCATAAATGACTCTCAAAAGAGGGAGGAGATGTGTTCCTCTGGAGAAGTGCAGCAGAATCTCCTGAGTTTGTTTTTTAACTGTTGTTGTTTGTTTATTTTATCTTCATACTATATCATACTGCCAACCTGCCTCCTTCTGCTGACGTTCTGATACGGGGAAGCTCCACCACTGGCATGAATCATACATTAGCGTGAACTCCAGTTTATTCCTACTGCCAAGCTCACCAATCATCTTGGGGTGAAATTCATAAATTACCCACCAGAGAACTCTGAAAAAATGAAAATGAGGCAGACTGGCTAGGGACCTTGAGGCTTAAAGGACAATTTGGTGGTGAGTTCCCTTGGTTCTTGTCTTGCCACATATGCATCTGGCATGGGTGCTAAAGAAGCCACAGCTTACAAATGCCAATGGATATGGACAAAAAATAGCCCCCCAAAAGTTTGCTCTTTCTAGCCAAAGGAATAGAAAATTGGCAGCCCAGCAAGGCAGAAAACTTTTAACTACACCTGCCCCAGTCACCACCGTGAAAAAGATATGCACCTCCTTCTCCAATACAGGCTACAGCAGGAGGGCCACTGGCAGAGCAAGGCATACCTCTCACCCTGCAGTAAGGAAGGGGCAGTTGTTTCCAAGTTGCCTGCGAGCACAGTCCAGACCTCCTTCTCTGCCTGCAGTAATGAGGTGGTGGTCCTCCCAGGCTGTCAGTGGTGGGAGCTAAATGGTGCTAATATACTAGGGAAGAACAAATCTGACTCCATATTGGATCTGTTTCTTTTACTTTAACCTTTGTATTCTATTGCTTTTGCTGCAAGTTAATTACTAAAGGGATGTTGCCTATAGCTGAAAGTGTACATAATGGCCCATCTCGGGAACCCTCCTCCCATGCCTGAGCCTTAAGCTAAAATGCTCTTGTTCAGATCCCAGGAAATATCCCCACCAGGCCAACCTGTGAATGACTGTAGGAAAGAAGAAACTAACACATCTCTTTCTGGGAGTCCTGAACCACATTATTTGCAACAAATTATTGCCTTTTTTACTTTACCTCCTCAGCCCCCTCCCCTTTTGCGCTATAAAAGAAACTAACATCTAAACCCAGGTAAGATGGTTCTTTGGGACACTAGTTCACCATCTTCTCCATCTGCTGGCTTTCTGAATAAAGCCACTATTCTTTGCCCCAGCAACTCATCCCTTGACTTACTGACCTGTTGTGCGGGGAGCAGTATGAGTTTGGACTCGTAACATTATGGTATTTACATTCATTAAAATGATGAAACGGCAATACTAGCATACAGACACAAATTACATATGTATATTGTAATCCCTAGAACAACAACTGAATAACTATAAAGACTGATATTATATACAACACTATATACAGATAAAAATAGAAAAATAAAGCACGTTCAAGTCACCCTTGAAGACAGAAAAGAGGATCCAGAAGCCAAGGGAAGAAATGGGAAGGAAATTGACAAAAATGTCAGACTTAAGTTGTAAGATATTAATAATTACATTGGTTACATATAGTCTCAGTACAGTAATAAAAAGACAGAGGTTGGCCTAATAACGTAAAAACAACGACTCAACTGTATGACAGCTACAAGAACCTTACTTCAGGTCAGTTAAAGGTAAAAGGTTAAAAAAAAAAAAGACTGTGCAAACACTAGTAAAAAAAGTGGAAATGGTTATATGAATAATGGTTAATGTATACATAAAGCAAATGAAATTACCAGAGACAAGGAAGGACATTATATATTGATAAAAGACAATCCACCAAGAAAACAAAACTCTTAAAAATTATGCACCAAACTATAGTACTTAAAAATACGTTAAGCAAAAACTGACAGACTAAAAAGGAGAAACAGACTAATCCACAGGCATAGATAGGGATTTCCACACCTTTATTTAGTAATTACTAAGACCACTAGACAAAAATTTTATTAACGAAAAAATATTATTAACCAGTGGATTCTCAATGACATTTATAAAACATTCCACTATTTTATAATAGACATCAGGATAATATACATCCTTTTCAAGACTGCATTGGACATTCACCAAAATAGACCATATAATGAGTCAACCAATAAACCTTGGCTAATTCAAAATAATTAAAACCATACCAATATGTTGTCTAACAAGGAGAGACTCAAACTGAAAATAAATAACAAAAAGATAATGGAAAAAGCTTCAAACCTTTGGGTATTACACAACACACTTATAAATATTCATGAGTCAAAAAGGAAGTCTCAAGGGTGAGTAAATATGTCTATGTTAAACTGAATGCTAATGAAGGTATCAATATCTGTGGGACTAAGTGAAAGCAAGAATTAGAGGGAAATGTATACACTAAATGCTTATATTAGAAAAGAGGCAAGGTCTCAACTCAATTACCTAAGCTTCCACCTCAATAAACTAAAGAAAGAACAAAATAAATCAAAAGCAAGCAGAAGAAAGAAGATAATAGATATAAGAACAGAAATCAATAAAATTAACAACAGAAAATCAATGGAGAAGATTAATCAGACTGAAAGCTGGTTCTTTGAAAAGAGCAATAAAATTGATACTGATGGAGAAAATTGGGAGAATAAACAAATTACCAATATCAGAATGAAAAAGGGCCTATCACTATAGACCATGCAGACACTGAAAGAGTATAAAACAACTACAAAAAGAAAATTGACAACATAGCTGAAATCATTTTTTGAAAATTATAAATTACTACAACTTATTCAAGATGAAAAAATAATTTGAATTGTCTTAAATTCATTAAAATCATTGAGTTAGTAATTAAACACTTCCATAAAAGAAATCTCTAATATTGGATGATTTCATTGGTGAATTCCACCAAATAGTTACAGAAAAGTTAGCATCAATTCTACAAAACTTCTTCCAGGACATAGTAAAAGAGAACCCACTTCTCAACCCATTTTATGAAGCCAGAATTACCCTGATACCAAAGCCATACAAATACAGTACACACAAAAACGAAAACTACTGCCTAGGTCCTTCATGATCATAGTTCCAAAAACCTTCAGCAAAATACCAGAAAATCAATCCCAGCATTACATAAAAAAGAAAAATACATTAGGACTAAGTGGACTTTGTTCCCAGAATACAACTTGCTCAATATCCAAAAGTAAATCAATATAATCCACCATAACAATGGTCTACAGAAAAATACTCGATGGTCATAATTAATATAGAAAATGCAGTTAGCAAAACTGACACTGATTCATGATAAAAACTGTCAGAAAATTAATTACAAAAACCAAAAAATTAATCCAATGAAGGAAGTATGGCATTTTCAACAAATTGTGTTGAAACAGAATTAAGAAGAAAAACTGAAAATCAAACCAAGCAAAACAAAACCCTGAACAAAACATTAAATCTTATACAAAAATTAAATTAAAAAGATAGAATACAGATCTACATGTACGATATAAAACTATAAAATTATAAAGGAACATAGGAGAAAATATTTGTGACTTATTTTTGGAGTAAGCATTAGTGAATATGTATATATATGTATGCGTGTATTATATATACAGTATATTAACAAATCTTACCCCTTCCTCAGTATTTTTTTTTTTTTTTTTAATTGTAGTACGTGGGCCTCTCACTGTTGTGGCCTCTCCCGTTGCAGAGCACAGGCTCCGGACGCGCAGGCTCAGCGGCCATGGCTCACGGGTCCAGCCGCTCCGCGGCATGTGGGATCTTCCCGGACTGGGGCACGAACCCGTGTCCCCTGCATCGGCAGGTGGACTCTCAACCACTGCGCCACCAGGGAAGCCCCCTCAGTATTTTTTAAAGAGACTTATTTCCTCTCTGAAATTTCCCTAACATTATAATATATCTCAACATATTCATGGCTCTAAATTACTGGTTCTTACATACAAAGAATATTTGGGTTTTGTTTCCACGGATACTCCATATTTGTTATGGCAGCATCTGTTCTAATCAGTCTGTTCTCTGTATCTTGGGTGGGGCTGGTGTGCTTTGTGTATGCATTTCTGTGTGTGTGTGTGTGTGTGTGCACTAGCAAATGTGTATGTTGTGTGTGATGTTGAAAATAGGGAAGAGGAACCAGAAGACAGAGGGTGAATAATCAAAAGAAGAGATCTGTGTGTTTTCTTCTCACTTTTGCAAACATTCATTTCTGGAAAAGAATAGAATTACTGTCTGTTTTATTATTTTAGAAAGTGTGTTTCACTCTTTCTTGTCATAACCTTCCTGATGGGGAAGAAACAGTCTCTTCCAAATTTGGAAATTTCTGTAGTGTAACACTTTGCAAAGACTAGATAAATGTTCCTTACATCTTTGGTCATAGACATTCAAATTTAAACTGAAACTGCAAGGTGTCATAGACAATGTCACCAAATAACACTGCAATATATGTCTGTTAAAGAGATAACTTTACTTTCTGTTATGTAGAAAAAAGGTTAATATTTTCCCCTGACAGGATTAATTCATTAATTGGTCCCATGGCTGGTACATTCTTGTTTCTGCATTTTTTAACAGGGAATAAAAACGAACAAACTATTGACAGGTAGATTGATATAAATATACAACAAATGAAAAAATAAATATATAACAAACTATATACAGTATATGTATAGTTTATTATTTAGTTATATATTTATACATATTACATAAATACATGGAGAGAAAGAAAGAACAAGAAAATAACTGCTTCCACTAAGCTTCTATCATTCTGAATAGCAGAGAGGGAATGATTCTTAGACAGTTATTATACAGAATGACCCTCATGTCAGGTCAGTGCAAATAAGGAAAAGCTTGGCTAGTCTTAACCTAGAAAGCTATGAAATATATCGAACAGATGCCTCTCAAGTGTGCGATAAAAATGCATCCTCACTGCCGTTAGCAATATTGTCCCTGACCTCAGAACATCATTGAAGAGAGACCCACTGAATGCTTTAATTTCCACATAAACTGCTGATCACAATGGTTCAGACATGCCAGACGGCAGCGGGAGTGATGAATGCTGTTGACGCCTCAGGAGAAATGAGCTACTAAAATTATATTATATTCAGCTGGGATTTTAAAACATACAACATAATTAAAATTGTTATTCCAGAGCAAAGTGCTACACCTCTTTATTTAATACAGTGTTAGCTGAGGAGAGTAGTATGTGCGTTTGTTTTGCAGGCGGTGTGCTCTTCTGGGCCCAGGTATCACTCCAGTGGGAGAGCGGAGCCTGGTGCGAGCATCTGCTGGGCAAACCCTCAAGCCTGCCTGTCACAGAGCCCAGTGTTGGGAGGAGGCAAGAGTGTTCCCAGCCTCATTCAACTGTAAGAGAAACGCAAATCACAGATCTTCTGCCACTTATGATGAGATTATGTCCCATAAACCCATCATAAATGGAAAAAATCATAAGTCAAATATGCACTGATGGGCTTCCCTGGTGGCGCAGTGGTTAAGAATCTGCCTGCCAATTCAGGGGACACGGGTTCGAGCCCTGGTCTGGGAAGATCCCACATGCCGCGGAGCAACTAAGCCCGCGAGCCACAACTACTGAAGCCCGCGTGCCTAGAGCCCGTGCTCCACAACGAGAGAAGCCACCGCAATGAGAAGGCTGCGCACCTCAATGAAGAGTAGCCCCCGCTCACCACAACTAGAGAAAGCCCGCACGCAGCAACAAAGACCCAACGCAGCCAAAAATAAACAAATAAATAAATTTATTTTTAAAAAAATATACTGGGGCTTCCCTGGTGGCGCAGTGGTTGAGAGCCCGCCTGCCGATGCAGGGGATACGGGTTCGTGCCCTGGTCCGGGAAGATCCCACATGCCGCGGAGCGGCTGGGCCCGTGAGCCAGGGCCGCTAAGCCTGTGTGTCCGGAGCCTGTGCTCCGCCACGGGAGAGGCCACAACAGTGAGAGGCCCAGGTACTGCAAAAAAAATTAAAAATAAAAAAAAATAAAAATAAAAAAATACACTGAATGCACCTCACCCACAGAGCATCAGAGATTAGCTCAGGCCACCTTCAACATGCTCAGAACACTTACATTAGCCCGCAGCTGGGCAAGATCACCTAACACAAAGCCTATTTCACAATAAAGAGTTGAATATCTCATGCAATTTGCTGAATACCATACTGACAATGAAAAAGCAGAGCGGCAGTCTGGGGGCAGAAGGGTTGCAAGTGTATCTGCTGTTTCCCCTGGTGATGGTGCAGTTGACCAGGAGCCCAGCGTCAGGAGACAGGGGCGCACTGCACATCGCTGGCCCAGAAAAAATCCAAATTCAAAATTTGAAGCACGATTTCTACTGAGTGCATATTACTTTCAAACAATTGTACCGTCAAAAAATCCTAAGTCGAACCATTGTGAGTCAGAGACCATCTACCTAATAAAACCATGTAACAGACCAAAACACATTCTTTGAGACATGCTGAGACAATTTCCCCCTGAATTAGTATTGTGAGATCATGATGTCCATGTTAATTATGGATCTGGTTATTCTGAGAAAGGATTCTATCCAACAAAGAGATACTCATTTGTAAATGAATGAAACAACATACTTTGTTTACTTTTGTTTAGATGGTGGTGTCTATTTGAACACTTACAGGAGCTGGAGTTGGCGTTTTGTTTTAGTTCCCCATTCAAGGAATGAGCACAGAATTTCCTTCTTCCTCTAATCCCATCCTCAACCTACTCTCCTCACCCCCCACAGCAAATAAAAGAGAATCCATGTTATACAAATGTAGATGATACAGCTTCTTTCCCTCTTAGATTTATGTGAGTAAAGTCTAGCAAATCAACAGCGTTAGTTTGGAAAACAATTTCTCCTTGGATTTATGAAAAAAGGTAGACTAGGTGCTGCCTACATAATTTTCATAGCCCATAGCAAAAGGAAAATGCAGACCCCTTTTTCGAAGAGCAGAAAAAAAAAATGCAGTTGAAGGACATGCAACTTTTTCCTGTCTTTTGTGGTCTCTCCCTGACATATACTATTCCTGCATAACAGAAATTCCATAACATAATATTGTCTCCTTTGGGCATGGGGATCCTTGCAGGGCGAGTGCAAACCCTCAAGACATGGTTGGCAGGGACAACCACTGGCCTTTGCCATCCTGAGCTGGGCAGGACACCTGCCTCCCAGATCGCCCCCCACAAACACCCCTGGGCTGATGCCCTCCTGGCAGCGCAGGGCTACAGCAGTTGTGGGCAGGGTCAGGGGAAGGGGCCAAGAGGGGCAGATGGCTAGGAGAGGGGTGAGTGCACATCTGAAACCCTCTGCAGGAAGAGGCAGAGAGCCTGAGGCAAAGCTCCCGGTGAGTTCTCTTGTCCCATGGGACCTCACTCACAAAGCAAAACAAAAAATTTAAGATAAAATTATTAAAATGTTCAAGGTGGCGGTCACTGAGCATGAAACCCCAGGCCCTTCCAGCTTGGGACACCGTATGACTGCCCTGGTCAGTTGTCCATATAGCCAGCCCTGTGAGTACTTCCTCAAAATAATTAGAGCCATGTGATGGCTTAGGTGAATTACCCAGATTCAAAACATTATACCACAAAATGTAACACCATGGCCCTCAAACTGGCAATTTAGTAACAAGAAATATTTCTGGCTTTAAGATACAATTTTTATATTATGTTTTATTTTTATATCCACCAAAATTAAATTTTCAGACTATTTGGAAAAATTACATCCATTCACATAGCAGATGTTAACAGCCTAGACTCTACAAAGCAGGCATTTTGGGGGAATGACGATAATAAAAAATAGCATTTAATTTCTACTAACTATCAAAGCTCACAATCAGACCTGTCTCTGTGGTTTGCGTCTGTTTAGGTAATTCCTAAGATTTCCTGAGTATAGGAGGCCAAGAAATGAACACAACACTTGCAAACGTAGCTAACGAATTGTCTAAAAAATGCCAAAGGCTTCAGTTTATTCGGGCTTGAAGCCGTTCTGCTCTCTGCTCATTGGGCTGTGACCGCACTCTGATGCACATTCTGAGGTGGGTTAAGTCCTGTCTCAAATCAAGATTCCTCCTGACTGCTGACCTTGACCTTCACTGCTCCACTGCCCAGAGGATATGGACGATGGGAATGAACAACGCAGGTAACCCGAAAGCCAACCCAGACATCTGAAATGCAAGTTACTGAGTCCAAAGAAATGCCCTTTAATCCTCGGAAGGATCACTGTATATGGTTGAGAAAACATCTAATTATAGAATCCCTTCACTTGAAGACCAGTTTACCTGAAGATGTGGCAAACCCCAGCAAGAGTAGAGTACTCTGATGTTTAATGCGTTTGGTGTCATGTTCCCTGAGGTGTCTTGATGTGGTTATGCATTAAAGTAAAGAGACAATTAAAAAAAGAAAGCATGTGTTCCAGAAGGTACAGAATTAACCTTAGTAATAAAAGATTGTTCTTGGCAGATTAAAACTCATTTGGTTTGCAGCAATCCCTTGCTTAAAAAACAAAAAAGTTTCCTAAACTAAAGAGTAATGTGAAAAATTTCTTTACTTTGACAGGAAAGTTTCAATTCAGAGCTAGAGTTTTAGAGAAGCAACAGATAGAGCACAGCGTGTATTGATTATCTGCCTTGTGGTTTGAATGAAGGACTCCAGCAGCTGTTTGGGAAACACTGAGGGAACTTGGTAGGATCACTCACTTTTTCTGCTTCAGGAAAACATTACCCCTATGAATGAAAAAAGAAGGGTATTTCATGCTTAGAACTTCAGAGACGACTAAGATCTATGCCGCAGATTTAAAATGGTTGCAAAGGGTAACCAGGGTTAATAAATAAACAAGATAGGAATCTCCAGATAGAAAAAATATATACATATATAATTTGAAAAAATATTAGTCAGTTTTATTGCTAGAATCAGATCTTTGGTTAAGTCACTGAAAATGTACATATTTATAACTCAGATTTGATGCATTGCACTTGCATTTCTTAGGTATATAAAAAACGTTTATTGTTCTTTAAAAGCAAAATATTTTATTCTTTTTAATCAAAGTATTTAAACCCAGCATGAGAAAATAAGATTGAATTTCTTTAATATCTCTATGTAGTTCATCATTTCTCTCTTCATACTTTTTCCCATTTTAGCATTTTAAATGAGAAACAATCTCATGAGATGAAACATGAAAAATGGATTTCCTTGAAATATATTGATAAAAATGTCTTGAACAGAGATCAAGCAAATGATCTGTCCCTTGATATTAGCTTTTCCTATACTATACCTTAATGATACATTTACTAAAATAATGTGAAGTTATTGAATATCACAGTATCTGTCAGATACAGCAAGCGTCTCTCAAACTGACTCTTAGACTTCCTGTCCCTGTATAATTTTTGTGGTAACTTTTCTCACATGTCCCCCTGCCTCCTATTCTTTTTTAAATTTTTATTGATTTATTTAGTTTTTTTCAGTACGCGGGCCTCTCACTGTTGTGGCCTCTCCCGTTGCGGAGCACAGGCTCCAGACGCGCAGGCTCAGCGGCCATGGCTCACGCGTCCAGCTGCTCCGCGGCATGTGGGATCTTCCCGAACCGGGGCACGAACCCGTGTCCCCTGCATCGGCAGGGGGACTCTCAACCACTGCGCCACCAGGGAAGCCCTGCCTCCTATTCTTAAGGGTAACACATGTCAAATTATTTGGGAACCACCATAAGGCACTTTTCCAGGGAGCATGCAATGTCAATCTACATTGATATTGCTTGAATAAATATTTAATTAGAAAATGAAAAATGCTATAAAATACCTCAAGAACAAGCAGCTGTATTTCTATGTATTTGAGATTTTCATTTATTTCAGGGATTATTTCTTTATCTTCTGCATTTTATAAACACTTAAGAATGTTAAATGCATCAAAATGCTAAGGATTTTATACTCTTTCACTTCCGTGCTTACAACCTGAAGAGTATGGCTTGATTTCTACAAATGGTACATGTTTGGTTCAGAGTTACTTACAAGAATAAGAACCTTGTGAGATCCTCTTTTTTCTTCCAAGTTACCATGATGACCTTTTTATCCTCTTGCTGTGAGGACACAGCTCATGGGGCTCTCACATCTTTGCACATCTTCTGAGCAAAGGCATTAACAGCTTTTTTGTGTTTTGTCTTTTCAAGAATATTTGTATAATGTACCTCTTTGAAGATAGAGATAGCTTCTCCCTACCTTGTAGAGGGCAGATTTGTTTGAAAAAATAATAAAGATATGAAAGAATGCTCAACATCATTAATCATTAGAGAAATGCAAATCAAAACTACAATGAGATATCATCTCACACCGGTCAGAATGGCCATCATCAAAAAATCTAGAAACAATAAATGCTGGCAAGGGTGTGGAGAAAAGGGAACCCTCTTGCACTGCTGGTGGGTATGTAAATTGATACAGTCACTATGGAGAACAGTATGGAGGTTCCTTAAAAAACTACAAATAGAACTACCATATGACCCAGCAATCCCACTACTGGGCATATACCCTGAGAAAACCATAATTCAAAAAGAGTCATGTACCAAAATGTTCATTGCAGCTCTATTTACAATAGCCGGGACGTGGAAGCAACCTAAGTGTCCATCGACAGATGAATGGATAAAGAAAATGTGGCACATATATACAATGGAATGTTACTCAGCCATAAAAAGAAACGAAACTGAGTTATTTGTAGTGAGGTGGATGAACCTAGAGACTGTCATACAGAGTGAATAAGTCAGAAAGAGAAAAATAAATACCGTATGCTCTCACATATATATAGAATCTAAAATAAAATGGTCATGAAGAACCTAGGGGCAAGACGGGAATAAACACACAGACCTACTAGAGAATGGACTTGAGGATATGGGGAGGGGGAAGGGTAAGCTGGGACAAAGTGAGAGAGTGGCATCGACATATATACACTACCAAACGTAAAATAGCTAGCTAGTGGGAAGCAGCCGCATAGCACAGGGAGATT
>NW_021703782.1:3991674-4143519 GCF_005190385.1 Monodon monoceros | reverse complement strand
AATATGGGGAGGGGGAAGGGTAAGCTGGGACAAAGTGAGAGAGTGGCATCGACATATATACACTACCAAACGTAAAATAGCTAGCTAGTGGGAAGCAGCCGCATAGCACAGGGAGATCAGCTTGGTGCTTTGTGAGCACCTAGAAGGGTGGGATAGGGAGGGTGGGAGGGAGGGATACGTAAGAGGGAAGAGATATGGGAACATATGTATATGTATAACTGATTCACTTTGTTATAAAGCAGAAACTGACACACCATTGTAAAGCAATTATACTCCAATAAAGATGTTTAAAAAAAGATAATAAATATAACGTTTGCATCTGAGGCAAAGTTTGGGCAAAGTTCTACCAGCCTCCTGGTAAGTCTGGGGTTTGCTGAGCTCAAGCTTCCTTAGCTGTGACATACAGCCCCTCTGTGGACAGCATTCACCTGGGCCACCCACAGTGACCTCTGGAACTTGGGGAGCAAGAATAACTAGGGGGAATATGAAGTTTGTGCTGCCAGCTGTACCATTAGTGATAGAATCCTTTGTCTCTGACCCAGGAGTCTCTTGTCTTCTATGCACATCTATGAAACTAAGGCAGGCTAACTTTTTAGCTTGCAAGCAGGGTAAAATTTCAGACCCTTGCAGTTCTTTGCACCGTTAACATTCTACTAGTCTCTAAGGCAAATTTTAGATCAAAATATAATAAACAATGTGGAGCAACACTTTTGTGTTGTGCAGAAGTGAGAATTAAAAATTTGTAAATTTATGAAGTGAAAAGGGTGCGATTTGAAGATACACTGTTAAAATTACAAAGACATCTTGCAGACATCTAATCCAGGCATTTAATTATATAGATAAGGAATTCCAAAACTATAATATGACATGTATCATAAAGCTAATTAATCAAAAAGTTAAAAAAAGAACCGGCAAGTTGCCTAATTTCTGGTCTAATGCTATCTAAAATTATGTCGATAAAAATAAAAGGTCTCTGCTGAGGATGAAAGATGACGACAATGATTTGCTACTCCCCTGAGAGGGGGAGTCTAATTTTCTTTCCCTGAATCTGGGCTGGCCTTTGTGACTTGCTTGACCAACAGAATATGGTGGGAGCGAGTTTATGGAACTGCCAAGGCTGGGTCATAGAAAGTTTTGAATCCTTTGCCTGGGTCTCTTGGAACACTTGCTCAAAGAGCCCTGATCTGCCATCAGAGATGTGCAGCTGCCACATTAGAGATCGTGTTGGGATGCCTGAGACTCACAGAGAGACGGGGTCAGCCGAGCCCATTCTGCCAGTAAGTCCTGCCAAGGCACCAAACGTGTGAATGAAGCTGAACCCCATGAAGGGACACCATTCAGTGCCATGGTATTCTGAATATTGCCATGGTATTCTGAATATCTGCCATGGGAACTGAATATGGGCCCAGCTGAACCATTCCTGACCACAATACTCTGTGATATAATAAAGTCCTGTTGTTTGAAGTCAACGTTTTAGCACAGTTTGTTACAGAATGGTCGATATCTGGAACAGCCTCTAAATTCCTTAAAAATACTGTGTGTAGCAATACGGTAAGTCCCCTACATAGGAACCTTCAACTTGTGAACTTTTCAAAGATGCGAACATGTGTTCGTGTGTCCAATCATGTAAGTTAGTTCACGTGTCTGGCATACATTGTGACACGCTTGCATCCTCTACAAATGGTTGCGCTTTTGTGTACTTTGCTGTACAGGACTGTATAGAGTACAGTATCTTTATTTCGAGCCCAGGATGTCCGGAAGCAAGCGTAAAAGCAGCGATGATGTAGCTGGTACTGCTGTATTTTCAAGGTACGTACTGTAAGATTAAAAACGTTTTCTTTATTTTTTGTATTTGTTTTTTATGTGTTATTTGTGTGAAAAGTATTATAAACCTATGACAGTACAGTACCATATAGCCGATTGTGTTAGTTGGGTACCTAGGCTGACTCTGTTTGGCTTACGAACAAATTGGACTTAAGAACGAGCTCTAGGAATGGAACTCATTAATATGTACAGGACTTACTGTAAAGCACTTTGGTATAAATGTTAAAAATACAAAGTAATGTTGTTTTTCTTCTTTCCATCCCCCTTTCTCTCTTGGAGAAGAGAATAGGGTTTGTAACAAAATTGCCAACACACCCTTAAATTTCCATGAAGTCCCTGGCAGTTGTTTTTTAAAATTTATAAACAGATTCTTATTAATTAAAATAAACGATGTCTGAAATTTGTCTTCTCTTGAAAGGCATGGGTAAGAATAATGAGGAGAATTTTTTTCATTGAGTAATTGTGATTTTTAGATTAAATGTATTGCCTGTGTTTTAGCAGTCAAATGCCATGCCTTAGCAATTTTGGATGGGGTTGGCCAGGCACAGGCTACTATCCACTCATGGACTTTACAAGATAGTGACTCAAAGTGAGCTTAGGTAATATATCTAGACTGAGGTCCTGTCTTCCTACTGATGAGGTGCAGCTGTATCCGAGAGTGGTAGTAAGCTGTGTGTACCTAGGTGAGCTAGGTGACCAGCTGCTGGTCACATAGCCTGAGGGGTTGTAGGTCTGGCTAGGTATAAAGCCTGAGGGGACCTAGCTGAAGGCTTTCCCGAATTGGTTTCTGTCCACTCAGCCTCTTCTCTATCAGTTGTGAACATCCTGAGTGTAGAACGTCTACAAAATCAAAAGATATGCCTGTGAGCCATGTAATGCTCTGCTGTTACTGTGTGTGCTTTGTTGTTTCCAGTAAATCGCTACTTAAACTTGGTGCTGAGTGAGGTTTTTGTGTCTTGTCTGCTTCATTTCAGTCTGAACCAAAGATCATTAATGCTACTGAAACAACATTAGACACAATTATTGCCTAAGTTATTGTACAACCTATGTTAATTTGAGATCATACTGGTTCTACAATCACAAGGGAAGATAAAATGGTAGGAAAAAAATCAGAAACAGAAAGTTAAAGAAAAATTGGGTATATAATGCCTCATGATAATACCTTTTCTGTTTACCTTGTTAATGTCCTGGATTTTTTGAATGTTAAGTCAATCTTATTCCTGAGATAATCCCCTTGGTCATAAAGTAGTATCATTTTATGTATTGCTAGATTTGTTTTGTTAATGTTTAGTTTAGGCTTTTTGCATCTATGTTTATGAAATTTATTGATTTGCAACTACTTTTCTTATAATGTTCTTGTCAGATTTTACTGTCTAATTAAATATGCTGATAACCGTTTCCACTTATTAATGGTGTAAAGCAATTAGTGTAAACTTGGAGTCACTTCTTCCTTAAATATTTAGTGATATTCACTAGTGAAGTCCCACAATCCTGAAGGGATTTTGTGGAATCCCAAACTTTTCTTTGTGGAAAGTTTTTTGTTTTTTTTTAATTTATGAAGTCAATTCCTTTAACAGAGAGAGAAGTACTCATTTTTTCCACTTTTTCTTTTATCAGTTTTGACAAGTTCCCTTTTAGGAATTGTCTCACTTTGTTTACATTTTCAAACCTAAATATGCTTATTACATTTTAATATACACGGACTCTTTACTGATGTCTGGTTTTTATTCCCAATTTTGATAATTTGTACTTTTTTTATCTCTGATAATTTCCAGGAGTTTATCAATTTAGTACTCATTTTAAATAATTAACTTTTATCCTTTTTTATTTTCTCTAATACAAATGATTTTGAATGCTGTTAACTTTTGCCTGCTTCTTAATTTCTTCCCTCCTATTTTTTTTATGGCTTAAATTTCAGTTCTTTTCAACTTCTTGATTTGCATACTGATATTTAATTTAAATCTTTACAATTTTTAAGTACACATTTAAAGCTGCTAATTTCACTCTAAGCACGGCTTTAGCTGCATTTAATGTTTTGATATGTTTAATTTTAATACACTGACAATGTTTTCATTGTAATTTCTTCTTTACTTGATGTGTTATTTAGAAATATATTGGTTTATTTTTCCACATTTTGAAATATCCTTATCTTTTTAAAACTTTATTGTTTAGTCAAATAATTTATTTTGGACAGAGAATATCCTCCATGTGGTTTAATTTCTTTAAGATCTTTGAGACATGCTTTATGACTCAGCATACAGCTAATTTTCATAGAAATAAGAACATGTAAGATTGGAAAGAATATGGATTCTGACCTTGTTGGACACAATGTTCCATACCCGTCAATTAGGTCAGGGGTACTAGGAGTTTAGTTCAATGTATATTTACTTTCTCATTTGTTCTTGTTGTTCTGTAAATTACTAAAAGAGGCATGTTAAAAGAGCTTCCACTGTGAATGCAGATGTGTCTATGTCTCCTTGTAATTTAATCAAGTTTTATTATCCACATGAATACAGATTTAGAATTTTTAAATTTTCCTGATGGATTCAACCTTTTATCATTATGCAACCTCTTTTTTTATATCTATCAAAGTTGTTTGCCTTAAAGTTTGGCGTTAGCATAGATTTAATAGGTCTTTGGTGTACCTTTTGCATTATTATATTTTCTTTACTTTTCATTTCGATGTTTATGTGTACTTTTTCCATTTTGTTATCAAAAAGAAGAGTATTTTTGGCTTTTAAAAAAAAATTTGATCTGAAAATCTTTGTCTTTAAATTATGCTATCTTGTCCATTTATAATAAATAAAATAAATGGAATTAAGAACACATTTTGGTCTAGATCTGCCATCTAAATACTTGATTTCTATTTGCTCCCTTTTCTGTCTTTTACTTATTACTTTACTTTATTTCACTTATTTCTTTCCCTTATTTTACTTAGAGTTCTTTTCTATCTCATTTTTTTAACCTCAATTAGCTTGTAAGTTATGTATTCTTTATTATTTTATAAATTCCCTAGAAACTGGAGTAGATATCCTTGACTTATGAAGCCTAGTACATCCTTCTACTCTTGTCACTCAATAAAAGACTTTTACATCATTTTAATCCCATTTATCCCCTGCTGCCATTTTGCTATTAAAATTATATATTTTAAAATACAAACAATATTATTAATACTCTATGTTTACCCACATATTTCTTTTTTATTAATCTGTATTCCTTCTCACATCTCTCTGCTTCCATCTGGGATCATTTTCCTTTTTCATGTTTGCTTTAATGATTCCTTTAGCATAATTTTGCTGGTGTCAAATTTACTCAATTTCTCTTTGCCTAGAATGTTTCATTGTGCTTTTATTTGTGGATCACATGGCAGTTTTGTTTGTCTGTTTTATCACTTTTAAGATGTTATTCAGTGTTTTCTGTTAAGAGGAGGCTGCTGTACCTACTGACATTCCTTGTTTGGATTTTTGTTTGTTTCCCCAAAATTTGCTCACCATCTCTGGTCTCTTGCAGTGTTAGCAGTCTCTAGATAGGTCTGACTTTATATCTATCCTGCTTAGGGTTCATACTGCTTCCTGACTTGCTGGTTTGAGATCTTTAGCAGTTTTGACAGTTTGTTGACCATTATCATTTAATATATTGCTTCTGCTTTATTTTCTGTCATTTCTTTTTCTGAAGTTCTAATTAAATATATTCAAGAACTTTTCACTCTGCCCCATATTTCTCTTAAGTGTTTTCTGTATTTTTTCTTCTTTTCTTGATGCTTCTCTCCAAATGTTTTATAGTGTCTTATTTTTAAATTTTCTAGCCTTCTGTCTATAGTATTCAACACGTTTACTGAGTTTTAATTTGAGGTTATTCTACACTACAGTCTCGGTATGTGTATATGTCTGTATATATATATATATATATATATATATATATATATAATAGGTATAATTGACAAATAATATTATATTAGTTTTAGGTATACAAGATAATTTTCTATTTGCATATTCTGTGAAACGATCACCACAATAAGTCTAGTTAATTTGATTGGTTTTTATAGATTTTAATTCTCTGCTGAAATTTTCCATTTTCCAGTTGTGGCTACCGGAAATAATTTCTTTAGGGCCTTCATTAGACTTTCTTAGCCTCCACCCATGCCTGGAATTGGGAATTCAAGGCTTTACATTTATTTTATTTTTTTCCTTCTTTGAGTACCTTTTCAGGGCAATCAGAGGCAGTTGTTCTAATTTCCACAGTTGATATAATAATCAAGTGGCACAGGCAAGCATCTTTCTAATGTGTTGTCATCAATAAGCATGTCACTCCAGACCAGAATAAGTTATGATTTAAGTAATCATGGTGCCACTTCAAGAATGAATTATCAGTAGCTCATCTCTCCCTTGCAAGGAAGTAATCTTTGAGTACATCAACTATATTAGACACTCAATGCCAGAATCTCAATTTGAGGGACTAATTCCTGGGGCTACTCTTCATTTCCAATTAGCTAAGCTTAACAGGACACAAATGACCCACTTAAACGGTATAACTGAAGAGAGTTTAATAAGTAAAATGTTTTCAGAGGTGTGGACGGGGTTAAGGAAATGAACAAATAATGATTAAGTACCAGGTCAATCAACAATGAAAACCAAAATCACTTACCACTAGGACTGAAGCGCCCAGTGAAAGCTATAACTAGGAGTGGGCAGGGAGGGAAGGAGCAGAGAAAAACTGTCAGGCAAGGGGTGTCAGTGAAAGAGGAGGGACCGAGGCCTCAGGTACAATAGATGCCCTGACCTTTCTATTCTTTTATTCTTAGATCTTATGGTTCCTCCCGATGGACAAACTTAACGGAAAGTTAAGAGATCAAATGAATCAGAAATGTAGTCAGTGGAATTCAGCCTCCTGGGACACAAAGCAGGGCAGAAAAGGGATGGTCTAATTGGGCAGATGCAGAATAACCAGGATATACACCAAAGGCAGAAAGATAACCTTTTACTGTATTTTAAACTACATCATAACTTTCATCATTTTTAAAGAAAATTAATTCAGGAACTACTCAACACATATTACTTCTCACACTTTACTAATATTTCATTTTCTTCATTTTGTTCATCTCTACTTTTTCCCTCTATCATTTATAATACTTATTTCTATTCCATGTCAGTGCATAAGTGAAAAACAACAAATTATTTCAAATGATTCTACATTTTTACACCTGCTTCTGGACTATTTTCTTTCTTCCTTCATGCCAGATCTTTTAAAAGCATTATTTATGTCAGTGTGGTCGGTTTCTCACTACATATTATCTTCTGAAATCTGTAGTTCTGTGATTATAAATACTTCAGCTACTTTAGGCTACTAATTTTTCAATCAATTAAAATGAATGTCATTTCCTCAGTGACAATAGCCACATTTTAATCACGCCAGAGCTCCCTGTGGCTAAGGCTGCCATACTGGACATTGTGGACAGTCCACTTTCATCTTCACAGAAAGCTCTATTGGACAGCTCTTCTAGATTATACTGCCCACCCTTCCACTGCACTAGACCTTCCCTTGTTCAAGTCACTGATGATTGTCACATTAACGTAATAGGGAAGAACAAATCTGACTCCATGTTGGATCTGTTTCTTTTACTTTAACCTTTGTATTCTATTGCTTTTGCTTCAAGTTAATCACTAAAGGGATGTTGCCTATAGCTGAAAGTAAATAATGGCCCATCTCCAGGAAAAATTTGCAGCAACTTATCACCTTTTTACTTTACCTCCTCACTTCCCCCCTCTTTGTTCTATAAAAGAAACGAGCATACAAACGCGGGCAAGATGGTTCTTTGGGACACTAGTCCACCATCTTCTATGTCTGCTGGCTTTCCAAAGTAAAGTCGTTATTCCTTGCCCCAACACCTCCTCTCTCCATATGTTGGCCTGTCATGCAGCAAGCAGTATGAGCTTAGACACATAACATTAAAAAGCCCATAGATAACCGCTATCATTTTAATCTTTATTGCATCAACCTCTACAATATTTGACAACACAGAGTGTTAACTCCTTTAATCTCTTTACTCTCCTGCCTTAGCACTTTACTCTTCTGGTGTACCTGGTACTTCCTAGATATACCTTGGAGTTAACCCAAGTTCTCAGGATTTGCTGACATTTATTCTCTAATCTTTACCTTTGTAAGTATATACTTTTGGAAGAAGCAAAGATAGGCCCTTTGGTTGTAATGCTACCATTATTTTTGTATTGAATCTCAAACCAACCACAAAAACCATTTCCCTGCCCCATATGTTTATCTACCAATTTATTATTCACAATGTCACTGTTATAATCTTTCCACTGGAATTCACAGTGGCATACCAAACCATTACACAATGTGGTACCTCCCTATCCTTCTTTTATCTTTTCCCTAAATTTACTCTTCAACTATAAGGAAATACTTCAAGTTCCTCAAACATGTGCAGTTTGTCTTCTTGTTTGGAATGTTCTTTCCTGCTTGCTTCAAACACTTTATGCTTTATGCAAGTTTCCCAACTTTATGGCCCAGTTCACCTTACAAACTTTTAATTGTACCTTAAGTTTTAGGTTCATGTTACTGAAATCAGTAATTACTTAAAAAACCAATCAATTTGCCTAATTATTGGCATGGCTTATATTTATGTTCTTTTGTGAATGTATGTGAATACGTGTCTGGCTTTGCTAGTTAAAGAGACAAAATTAAAGTAAACAATTTAAAGCACCCATGTGACATAATACTAGACCTACTGATTGCATCCTCATTTAAGCATACAGGCAATTCATCAGGATGTAGTTGGTTGGTGTCAGTGTTAGCTTCCATGGTATAAAACTTATGCCCATCGGTCACCACAAAGATGTTGTTATGCAGCTGCCTTGGTATATGGAGAGATAACCAACAAATGACTTCGATATATCATGGCCATAAAATAGTGATCCTTTGAAGATATTTATAATAAACTGTTAGTAATTTTTCTGTGACTGGACTGAGAGATACCACAAATGACTGATCTCAACAGTATGAAAAATAAAACATGCTTGAGAGACTAATTTTTTTTTCAAGTTTTGCTAGATAGTAGTCATTTCTCAGTGTTTCTTTTTCTTTCCCAGAAGTGACCTTCTGATACCATCAATCTTTCTCTCTTACAGTACAGTACAGTAAGTTTGAAAGAGTTATTGATCAGTTTTTTGCAATTATGTAAAAAATAGACTGAAGTATTTACACCAGCCTACTGAGACAGTGTCAATTATTATATAATTTTATGAACAATCGCACCTAATTATTAAAATTTCCCAGTGAATATTTACACAATTGATCTAGTTCTCCAATCTTTCCATGTCTTTTTTTTATTCTGTCATGATCTTAATTATGTCTACTTCTGTTTTATTCAAATTTTAGGCATATATGCTATTGTTGTGACTTAAAAATAAGTTATATTAAATTTTAATTTGGGGAGATTTCCTACAAAGAACCATGTACCACATTTCAGGAGAAAGTTACTCTGATTGCCCCAAGTGAAGTTTGTGTTATTCTATCAGTTCACTATATACCAATAATTCATTCCTGATTATGATGATGGTATTTTACATGCTAGTTCTTGAACATGTGTAGTGAAAAATTATTTCAGCAAATCTTTTTTAAAGTTCTGAAGTATTGCTTTTAATGTATTTATTTTGCATTTTTAGTTTACATTGGATATTTAATATTGATATGCAAATATTCTGTTTGACACAAAGTCAAATATGTATATTATTTTTATATTTGCATTCACAGTAGAAAAAATTTAAAATATGTACATATAATAAAATTTTAATGAAATTACCCATATGGCTACTGAAAGTGAATATTTTTAATTTCTGTTATTATTCTGAAAGAGTAATTCCATGGAAATACCAAAGCTGTTTTAATAAACATAAATGAAAGAATCTTTCCTACTAGAAAATCTATAAATATAATAAACTTTCAATAAACAGAATAATTCTGTTCTGCATTAATGCAACTATTTCTAGAATCCCCACCAGAATACCACATATGGATTTCTTTCCTGTGTGTATAACATGTCCTTGAATTTCTTTTTTATATGTGATTTACCAGCTAAAGTTTTCTTTAAGGCAAGGATCACTTTGCCATCTTTGTATCCTACCATCTACCATCTAGCTTGGCCCCAAATGCTGTTTGATAATTTAAAATGAGAACTATTTTTCAATTGGCATAACCTCTAAACAGTCAAAGAATAATCTTTGAATATCAAATAGAGGAAACATTTTTACTTCTCAGAGCAAGACTTTGGGGGTACTCCTACTTGGGTTTAAATCCTAGGTTCTCTAATTATTAATTGCATCACATAGGCAAGTTACCTAAGATTTTTACATATATCACTTCCCTGAAGAATGCAGATGCCTAACTCATAGTAATGTTTTGAGAACTAGATATGTTATTGTTTATAAAGTAGCTTTTAGGGTTTCATGATCACATGGCATTGCAAATTGGTGGTAATGATGATATTTGTGATGATTATAACACAGTTAAATTGTAAGAAAAGTATAAATAATACTCAAAGAATAACCCAATATTAACGAACTTTGGAAACCTTATGCTTAACTGTATCTACCTGTCTAACTATGTTTTTCGGACAAATGATACTTGTTAGGAGTGGGAGCAGGTAAATGTATCAATAGTTCTGAAGCTCACAACTACCATTTAGTTAGTTAGTTATTATTTTTTAATTTATTTCACACACTAGGGAATTGAGACTTTGAAACTTGCTCAATGTCAATTTGTAAATGATGGAACCAACATTTTCACCCAGGTTTGACTGGTTCCAAAATGTGTTTATCTCCAGATTGTACCATGTGGCCTTCTTATGGATTTTGACCTTGCACAATGACATTAACAAACTATTGATCTGTAAGAGACTCAAAAAACAGTACTGCCTTAGAGAGTATGTTAGCCCCATGTCCTTGTAGTAGTAACTATTTTTGAGACTATTTAGTTAAATGCTATAGTTTTGGTACAATTAGGCTGATCATTATTGATAGAGGAATTATGATTGGCAGGCATAGGAAAAGATACTCGACATCACTGATTATTAGAGAAATGCAAATCAAAACTACAGTGAGGTATCACCACACACCAGTCAGAACGGCCATCAGAAAGTCTACAAATAATAAATGTTGGAGAAGGTGTGGAGATAAGGGAACCTTCCTACACTGTTGGTGGGAATGTAAATATGGAGAACAGTATGGCAGTTCCTTAAAAAACTAAAAATAGAGCTACCATATGATCCAGCAATCCCACTCCTGAGCATATATCCAGACAAAGCTATAATTTGAAAAGATACATGCACCTCAATGTTCAGAGCAGCAGGTTTTACAATAGCCAAGACGTGGAAACAACCCAAGCACCCATCGACAGATGATAGGCTTAAGAAGATGTGGTGCACACACACGCACGCACGCACACACACACACACACACACACACACACACACACACACAGGAATATTACTGAGCCAGAAAAAAGAATGGAATATTGCCATTTGCAGCAACACGGATGGACCTAGAGGATATTATACTTAGTGAAGTAAGTCAGACAGAGAAAGACAAATATCAGATGATACCACTTTTATGTGGTATCTAAAAAAACTAATACAGGGCTTCCCTGGTGGCGCAGTGGTTGAGAGTCCGCCTGACGATGCAGGGCACACAGGTTCGTGTCCCGGTCCCGGAGGATCTCACATGCCGCGGAGCGGCTGGGCCCGTGAGCCATGGCTGCTGAGCCTGCGCGTCCGGAGCCTGTGCTCCGCAACAGGAGAGGCCACGACAGTGAGAGGCCCGCGTACCGCCAAACAAACAAACAAAACTAATACAAATAAATCTTCATACAAAACAGAAACAGACAGACATAGAAAACAAAGTTATCGTTACCAAAGGGGGAGGGCACAAATTAGGAGTATGTGATTAACAGATACAAAATACTGTACATAAAATAAACAGCAAGGATTTACTGTATAGCACAGGGAATTATGTTCAAATCTTATAATAACCTATAATGGAAAATAATCTGAAAAAATATATATATTTCAGTTATATATGTAACTGAATTACTTTGCTGTATACCTGAAACCAACACAATATTATAAATCAACTATACTTTAATTAAAAAAACAAATTATGGTTGGTAGAGATATAGGGCAATTTTATTTGAAGCTTACACTTAGGCCTTCATGAAATAAAATCTATATGGAATAAAAAATAAAACATGACAACTGGATGACATCTGAGTTACTAAAAATGTACAAGAAAAAGTTCTGACCAACATTGAGAAAAACCTCTCCATATCTTTAAGTGGAAAAAAATCATTATAAATATTTTACATAAAATTTTGGGATTATAGAGCCTTTTAATGCGTACTACTTGAATTTGGGAACTTGTAAAGTATGGAAAATGTGGTTTTCCCTAATAAAACAAAAATACCTTATAGTCACATTTCATACAAATGCACCAGGCATTATTTTCAACTAGGTAGAATTTTATGTAGACATACAATTTAACTAGAAACAAACCACTATTTAATAAATATTTAGTCTACTGTTATTTCAGTTCAAATTTGGTTTTGCCTGTATCTTTTATGTTAGAGGTCATTCTCTGAGGAAAAAACTATTTGCTCAGACAGTAAAAGACTCAGAAGCAGGGGTTCACAGCTCTACTTAATGTAAATAAAAATTCAAAGGCAGTTGTTCAAAATGGATACATATTGGGCTTTAATACATTAAAACAATTTAGTGGATATTTTAAGGCTTAAATGACTGAAACAATTAGAACTTCTTTCTGTCATTTTATTTTAAATTTTATTTTTAAATAGTATTCCCCATAATGTAATGTTGGTAGTTTCCAAATTCACAACAAAATTAATCATACTTCTTTCAAAAATATTCTTGCTTCATTAAACTTGTATGCTTCAATGCCCATTTTTACTTCATTTTTGAGACCTGATAGAGAAATAATCCCATATACAATTAATGATAAACTCAACTTAAGTGTAACCACTCTGCAAAAAGTTTAAAAACTGTTAGGTTCCCCATCTGATATTTTGTTACATATTTATATTCATGAGCTAATACAGTAGCTTCAGCTACTCTGTAGATAAAATTATGATATTAGTTACCCTTAAAGAAAAATCAAGAACTTCATCTATCTGAACCGTAATAGGGAGTTCATAGAGCTGGAAAAAAAAAATCCATCTTCTGTTTTATAGAGGTGATTTTCTTATAAAAATATTCACCATTAACATTAGGACACTCTAAGTCAAAATATTCTATCTAGTGTTTAATCAAGAGCACTTCTGGTTTTAAAGAAAGACTCACACTTTTTTTTATTGGATCTTGTATTCATTTCCATCCTCCTTAATTTGAAAGCAACCTTCAGCTGGGCCTCCGTGAATATGATCAGATGTCTGGGCTGAAGGTGTCTAGCTTACCTCACTTATGACAGAAAGACAACACTCATAGCTTATTGATTCTGTAGGCCTACCATGATAAATCAAAATCACAAATGGTGGTGTGAATGCCACTTTCTCTTATTACACACACACACACACACACACACTTATTTGTTGCACACCTCTTCAGACAAGTCAGTGTGCTAGATGTGTACTAGTGTAATAGTCTACTTTTCTCATTTTCATATTTTCTACAATGAACACATATTACATGGTAGGTCATTGAAAAGAAAAGCTCCAGGAATGAGATAGTATTTTAGATTCATCTTGAAGGCTATGTATGTTTGAATATGAAAAAAGAAAGAAGACCACTGTATGGAAAATACAATGTACTGCAATTGATCTAAAGAACAAAGCAAAACACCAACCACAGCAGTGATGTCATGCAGTTCACTGAGACGTTATCAATTTTAAAACAACTGAATTAGCTCTTTATGATAAATTACAGGTAACTGTTATACGTTCGATACCTAGAAAGCAGCCTAAAGTCAAAAGCATTGATTCCCTTTCTTAGGTTTACCACAAACAATAACCAAACAATACATTCCTGTTCTTTGTTCTAGTATCACCATACATAAAAAGATTTGTTCAGGACCTGATGTAATACACCATTATTATATTTTTCTGTTTTTCTTCATGTCACTTATAACTAGTTATTTAGAAAATATTTGCATGATTGTTTAGTGCTCTTCCCCCTCTACCAAACTCTAAGTTCCCTGTAGACAGGGACCCTGTCCATCTTTTCATTGCTGTGTCATCTGAGGCTTGTAAGGTGCCTAGCATATCAAGAAAGTGCAGTCACTATTTATTTAATGGAGGACATGAAGTCCTGACCTCTGTGTCTTTCTAGAGATCTGTAGTCCCAAATGACACGGTTCTATCCTGTCGTGGCTCAATTCCCGGCTCCCCGGTGAGCCTCAGCTGCTTTTGGATACTGTACTACCTCTTGACTTAGTTATAATAGTATTCTTGCCAACGTCGCTCACTGAAAACATAGCATTCCCTCACTGTGAAACAGTTTAATCAGTAATCTGGCTTTTCTTTTTATAATTTCAAGCATCCCTTAATTTTTAATATTTGGGTATTGTCTTGGAAAGAAAGAGTAATGATTTCATCTTTTTCCACTGAGTTGTATTTAGTAAAACTATTTAACCTCCTGTAGATAGAGGTGTCTCAGAAAACAGGAACCAATTCTTCCACATGAATCCAGGGACAATGGAGAGAACTTTACTGAATCCAGACTTAGGGGAAGAGTACAAATGAATAGACTACTTGAAAATGTAAATAAAATAAGGCAATTGTGGAGAGCAGAATAAGCTAAAAAATAAATGGTGCTGCCACTTTTTGTCGTTTCTCATTTTAGATACCCAGTTTCTTACAAAGATGCCTGTTTTCAAAATTACAGTATGGTTGCTATGGTAATATGCACTTCATAAATCATGTACAAAGGCTGTCTTCATTCCCACTGTGTCCCGAAATAATAAAGATTATTAAAGTGGAGTCGCAAGAGTCTGAAGAGAGTCTGGTGAGACAGAAAAAGAGTGAAGGCATCAACCATTAAAAGCAAAATTTCAAAAGATTCCACAAAGACCTCATTAACTATTTGTGGTAGCCTTGGGGTCACTCAGTGATATTTTGGACTGCTTTCCGAGTCTCCCTGAGAGATGAAGTGTGGATTACTGACGATGAATTGTTCGTTGATATTTGACAGCACTGACAGTGTACCTGTGTGATTTGGGAGTATTTTCTTTCACAAGAGATGAGTGAGTTACGATCTCTGTGTTATAATTTCATACACAAGTGTATCCCTTAAGGGATTGAGTACTTTTCCCATTTTCTCTCCATCGTTAACACTTTAGAGCCATACACAGTCCACGTCTACTTCTTTCAACATAAAAAGAAATGATTTCTACTCTCCCTTACAGTCAAAATTATTCTGACACACAGACTGGAGGTGAGACACTCAGAGCCTCTATAAAACGTGTCACCACCTCAGAAGTCATTATCCTTCGTATGCACATTTGCCTGGAGATCCTGTCTCTGTGTTTCCCGGTGATCACTGGGGGAGCACGGCTGCAGACTTCAGCTTACATCCATCCTGCCAGGAGAGGCTAAAGAACCTTTCAGAGGAGACCCTGGAAAATTAATAGCAGGGTGTCCTCCATTCGAGTCTTCATCTGAGGGAGCCCCAGAGCAATTAAAATTGCTGCAGCCAGAACTAGAATTGGGGGTCTCTCTCAATAGGCATTTTAACTGGATGGTTCCAAGACGGCTCTATTTTCTATCTTCCCTCTGTCTACACTATGGAATAAGGGTTGCCAAGATGTTGACAGAAACGAGCAGGGTTGACCAAAACATAACTTAGGGTTCCACAGGCAGTCCAGGGGTAAAGGGACTATAGAAAACTGACGACTGTCTGTTGTTTAAATTGATACATTCTGCATCTCTATGTCAGTGATGATATAATCTGTACATGCAAAATCTTATTGGGGGAAAATTGTAGGTACTTAGCGCCATATTTTTAATGCACACATTCAAAAATTGATATTCTCTAGCATCATGGGATTTTATTTGATCCATCTGTAGATACTTAGGTGAGCACTTTTGCATTCATATATATGTTATAAATAAAATGGAGATACATAAATTAGTGTGGTTATTTAACTCTTCTGTATCATTTGAGGAAAGGTGAGCTGTAGTTAGAAAACTAGCTGTATTTGAAAGAGTCCATGTCTTTATGAAAGTGGTTTTATTTTCAGCGGTGGTACAAATGTCATATATGATTATCTATTGGTTGAGATAAAAATATGTGACAATGCATGGAATTTCTTTCTGTACATGTATTCTCATAGATATCAAATGTGGATAGGTATCAGAAACTAGTTTTTGATGGGTCAAAACTGACTCGAAACTTTCCTGGAGAAGTTCTTATATAATTGATATCAAGTACAAATCATAAGAGACTCTCCACTTATAGTCTATTGTTATCAACTTGTTGTATTGTCCAGTGTATCTGTAAGTCCATTTTTCCTTCTTCATATTCAATAAAAAGTTTTAACGAACTCTAAGCAAAATTCATTTTCCTGGTAGAATAAATTACTTGTATTGAGTATTGCATTTAGACAATTGCTTTATTTCATTATGAGAACCGATGCCTTTTGATCAAATCTTACCCATTTTGTTCATCAGCACTATAGAATCCTAGTCTTTTGAGTTCATTAAATAACATATTTGAAGGGTTTTTTTTTAATTGTAAAAATGTTAACATATATAAGGTAATTGTATATTCCGTTATTGAGGAGTGCATTCCGTAAGCTGACGATTCTATGGTAACTGTAATTGTATTGTTGCTGTTTTTATTATCTTAGATGAACAATTACATTACCAGATGAAGTGTGATATATAAATTCAGTCTTTTTTCAGTATTGTTCACCAATAGAATTTTTAGATGAGCAGAAATTATTTTGGTGCTAGCATCTCTGTTCCTGACCACATCTAGGTCTATTATATTATGTTTTTCCTACTCTGGTGACTGGTCAGAAATATATACCACACAAAAGATGCTCTCATGTAAACAGAACACTTTGGCAGATACCAGAGAAAATGTTTGCCAGGGATGATCTGTTTTAGATACTCCCCATTATGACATGTGTTGTCAGGGTTATCTGCACTCCATAATGCTGAAATATTAAATCACGCTGGAATAAAAGACAGGTAAACACTGTCCTAAACTTTATAATAATCAGAACTAATTTTTCTTCTGTTACCTATTTCTCTCATCATCTACCTTAGTGCTTTCCCACGAACTGAATTAATTCACTTGCCTGTGATCCTAATATGAATTTATACTTAACCCTTAAGAAAAACGTCTTGCTCTTCTGTGCTCTGTCTGTACGGGGAGATGGGAGTCTTGGGTCCTGTTTTCAGCCTCCACTCTTAACTTGATGAATGTTTTTGAGAGGCTTATGTTACCTCAGTGAAATTCTCTTTTCCTTTCATTAAAACCTTACTGACAACATATTTTAATCCCAGAGCTCTTAGAAATTCATTATTTATGAAGCGCTTTGCGGTATCTGGGAGAAAGATTTATTATGTGTAGTGCTGCTGAAAACAATGTATACTGTATTATTTAGTACATACTGAGCTATCTGCTTTTTATGTATTATATAAAACATCAAAATATGCATTACCTTGGGCAGACTGGAGTGGATTTAGGAAAGTGCTGGATTAGCAGGCAAATGAATAGAAGTGATCCAGCAAAGTTTGCCCCACTTTGGAAATGTCTGACCACTTTTTTTCCTCCTTTAAGGAAAAACAACTTGTGTCATCAAGAGGACACATTTCAAGGATAACATGTAATGCCGAACTGAAATTTTGCAGGTACTAGAAATGATAAAAAATAGAAAGAAATAAATTTACTTCTAATTCTACCAACCAAAAGTTACACTCAAACTCTTGTAACAGATTCATCAAATTTTCCTAATGATATTACATTTCATATATGTGTTATGCTATCTCTGCACTCCAGTCATCAATTACATTTCCATTTAATTCGTGGACACTGTAACTTCTATTGATATGTCTACTGAACCTCAGTGTTGCAGTGAAAAGACTGCTGATAATTATTCTTTTCCATAATAAGTCACATGCTCTTTTTTCCTAAGTGCTTCCAAAACATATTCTTTCTTCTTTAATTTTTTTTAAAGTTCATCAGTTTTACTAGAATATGCTTTGGTGTTGATAATTCAGAGTCAGTATTCCCAGGCACACAGTCTTTTTAGTCAATATGTAGTTAAAAATTTTTTGTTTGTTTTATCTTCAGAATTATTTTTTAAATTATAGCTTTAGTATGTATTATATTTTCTTGCTTTGGTTTTCTTCTTCTGTGATTCTTATTATCCTATTTTCCATATGTTTAATTTCCCTGTCTACTTTAAATAGCTTGCCCATTTTCCTCTGAAATTGTTTTACCTCTTTCTTCAGTTTTTACGGTTGTTTCACATCTTCCTATCTGTTACTTTCTACTTGTATTAAGGCATGATTTTGTTGTTGCTGTTGTTTTGTGTTCTTTCAACGTCAGCATTCACTTCTGACACAGTTTCTGTTATTTCTAATTCTTTCTTGAGTTCTCGGACCTCAATACTCAGTCTAGTTCTGATGTGTGTTGCTCTTTCATGTTTTATATTGTTTTTATTAATATCTTTTAGTTTGTGTAAACATGCCAGGTTATAGCTTTGATCTGTTTTGTGGGCAGGTCTTTCTGGCATTTTCCCCTTGTCTGTAGGGATATTACTCTGTTCTTTATTCTTTTTATTCTTACAATAGCTTTGCATGTGGTTTGATATGTATACATTTCTTTTTTTCTCACTTTTGGGTGAAATTAGGTCTCCTGAACTTCATAACGAAGTAGGGTACAGGAAAGCTTTTCCCAGAGGTTCTGCTGTACATTGTACAGCAATATGGTGGCTCACTTTCTGTGAAATCCCGGTTCCCTTTCCCTCCCCAACTTTGGTCTGGACCTTCTCTTTTGTTCACTCTGTTCTCTCTGTCTCTTCTAGTTTGAATTCCCTTGCAGCAGGGACTCCTAGAGAGGGGCCTTGTCCCAGAAGGCAGCCTCTGCAGGGCAGCTCTGAGAATCAAGTTACTGGAGTGCCCCACATGCCCAGCCCTTCCCACCACTGCGGGTGCCTCAACTCGCTCCCTGCTGGGCGCCAAGCCCCAGTGTCAGCTTCTCCTCTCTCGTCAGCCCTCTGAGGTATCCACTGAATTCCCCTGGGTTCTTCTGGGGTCTGCTGATCTTCTGTCACACAGAAGATCCTTTGCTTTTCTTCCTTTCCTCCACACACAGGATTGTAACCAACTGCCTGGATTTTGGAATCGGAGGAATACCTTTTCACCTCTTTTGGTATAAATGTTGTCTGTAGATATTTTGTTTTGCTATCTCTTTGCTCCGTCAGTTCTTCTGGAGAGATGGAAAAACATACTGTTGTTGTCTTTGCTATACTCCCAGAACCCAGAGATTGTTTCAAAACAATCAATTATAATATCCATAGAGGGAAAAAATGCACGTAATGCGTAGCTTTATGCGTAGGTCTATAAAGTAAATACACAAGTGTTACCAGCACCCAGATAAAGAAATACTTCATCATCAGTCAAGGATTATTAGCATTTTTCCCCATTTTTTTTCTTCTAACAATAATCAGAAGTAAGAAATCAGCTTTAGTGAGCTACAGTCAAGAGGTCAGCAGGGCAGATTGCTTCTGGAGACTCTAAGGGGAGAAGGTTTCCTTGAAGCTCCTAGAGGCTGACGAGTTCCTTGACATGCGGCCCCCTCCTCCATCTTCAAGGCCAGCATCTCTCTCTCTCCCCTTCCTCTCACCCTCCAACTCTCCTTCTGTCATCTTATATCCTTCTCAGCCTCCCTCTTATAAAGGACCCTTACGACTACCTTGGTACACCTGGATAATCCAGGATAATCTCCCCCCGCCCAGATCCTTCATTTAATTAATCACATCTATAAAACCCCTTTTCCATGTCAGGTAACCTATTTTCAGGTTCCAGGATTGGGAAGTGAAGAGATTTGGTGAAGGAGACATTATTCAGTCTATCACAGCACTATATATGTTCAAAAACTGCCAAATGAATAAATATTCCCAACTAGCACATCTACTCTGAGAATATTATGCTTTATCTTTAAAAATATGAATCTTTATCCCTTGTGTTTCTTTGATCTTACTTAGACATCAGTTAATATTTTCAACAGTGCTTCAATTTTTAAAATTTATATGCTGTATTCTTTTCTTCCCTTTATTTTGTACTTTTTTTAAAAATTAATCTTATCTGTGTTCTTTCTGAGCAGAATATAGCTAGAACCCAATTTGAGAGCATATCTTTTAATAAAGTAGTTCCCATTAAATAGAATATCTAATATGTTGGGTTACGACTTCTATGCCATATTTATTTTCTGCTTATTTTTATTGTTTCTGATGGTCCCTTAACTTAATGATTTAAAAAAAAGCATTTACCTGTATGGTTTCATATCTATGAATTTGGACGTTCTGCTACATATCCCTACTTACTAGCAATTACCTTCATAATTCACAAAATTTTCACAATTTTCCCAACATATGCTTTTTTACCACTGAGATGAGAGTTTGGAGATATTTAGTTCACTTTTACTTCTCTTCCCTGTCTTTCTTACTACTATTTCCAAATGCTAAATTTTTGGAAAATGTACTGAATTTCGTTTCAAGGCAGTTTTTATTATTTACTTTGTGTTTTTCCCTTGGCTAGACATTTTCCTTAGATGAATTCCACAGAGACGGTTCCTGGATGGGATGCTGTCTAATTTTGCACATGTTCCAATATGTCTTTCTATTGTCTTCCAATATGAATATTAATTGTACTCATGTTTGGATCATAACCCTTCCTTTCAAAGCCTACATGTCTTATTCCCTTATCTAATATGACCCTGTGACCAGATTTTCCTTTTTAAAAGATACTCATCTAATTACCTTTCCTTATGAAGGTATCTGTTTTCCCATCTTAAAACCTGTGTGACATCTTTTTATGAAAAAGGCTCAAAATTTTAAGATGCTATGCCTAGGTTTATCTAATTTTTTCAGTGTTTTTGTCTAATCTTGATTTTCCTTTCATCTCTGTCTAATTTTAGTTTTCCCTGAAAATAACGTCCTACTTAATCTCACAAAATTTTCTTTTTATATTTTCTAATTTTTTCTCTCCTTGTTGGACATTTATTATTCAAATGGTTAATATGGTCAAGTATTATACATGTTTACTCTTTTCACCTGCAATATATATGTCTTTGCATAGCTGTTATGTTTCCATAAGGTAATTCCATCACGTAATCAACCAGTGGTATCCAAAGTGGAGCGCATGAAGCCCAGAAGTTGTGCAGGATGATCCTGGGGATAAGGAAACTGTCCTGAATTTCAGAAGTCACAGACCACATGCGCGTGCTAAGTGGTGGGTTGTACAGTGTAGAAGGCTGAACACAGGCACCCTCCATCGCTTGCTCACTGTCAGTGTATCACAAGCTATTTTGGGTTATGTTTGCACGTTTTGGATTCTCTTATTCCCTTTCATTGATGACTTGACTTACGTCATTCTCCTCCATAAAGCTCTAACCATGGCAAACATTGTCATTTTAGCTCTTTGTGACTGAACTAAGTTTTAGAATGTGTAAATGGTTAATAGTGACACTGTCCCGGGAAGGTGAGAAGAAAATGTTAGCCCTGTCCTCTGTGAGCTAGAAATGATCAAAGCAAGATTTCTGACACCTGTTTGAAAGTAGTGCTAGGACTATAAATCATTAAACTGGCAGTATATTAGCCCGAAAAATATACATCAAATTTGTCAAAATCACACGTGGAAAACATAAAGTAAACTTGATTCTAGAAAACATCACATGACTGTTTCAGGAGACAGATTCTGCTCTGTAGTTAATTCCCTATCTGCTCATTAGGTTAACTGAACTTTTAATGTTAGAGTTTAAAAAAAAAGAACAAGATTTTTAAAAGGAAAGAACTAAATAAAATGTGGGCTAAAGTAAAACTATCCATATACACTGTAGTCTTTGAAGGGTGATCAATAATTACACCATAATGAATGAAATAATCTTCTAAGCCACCACTGGTAGCCCCTGCCTGCTGCTGGCACTCAAGTTACATGAAGATGCCTCTCAAGTTGCTTTGCTTTGCCCTGTCCCTCTTCAAAGGGACACAAGCCTCTTTGAGAAAGAGGGTGTTTGCCATATATAGGGAAGAAATGCAATTTTAGTTGGGAACATCTAATTTTTGCTCAGATTCGTTTTAGGGATATACGCATGAGAGCATCCACTAACAGAGCTGAGGAGTTGAAGATAAAAAGCAAGGTTCCAAGAAAAAAGAGTTTAGTATATGTAAGTATCCATCATGAGAGCCGAGAGAGAAAGGAATATACAATGTGCAAAAGGTAGATGGAGGGACTTCCCTGGTGGCGCAGTGGTTAAGAATCCACCTGCCAATGCAGGGGACATGGGTTCAAGCCCTGGTCTGGGAAGATCCCACATGCTGCGGAGCAACTAAGCCCGTGCGCCACAACTACTGAGCCCGCGTGTCACAACTACTGAGCCTGTGCTCTAGAGCCCGTGTGCCACAACTACTGAGCCCGCGTGCGACAACTACTGAAGGCCGCGTGCCTAGAGCCCGTGCTCCACAACGAGAAGCCACCACAATGAGAAGCCTAAGCACTGCAACAAAGTGTAGCCCCCGCTCGTCACAACTAGAGAAAGCCCGCACTCAGCAACAAAGACCCAACGCAGCCAAAAATAAATAAATAATTTAAAAAATAAAAACACTTGGAGTTTAAAAAAAAGTAGATGGTATGCACTCACAGGATTTAACACAATATACACATTTTGGGGAATTGATGTATTCATGAAAATAAATTGCAAGTTATGTTAGATTTTGGGTCAATATCTAACAAGCAAAATAAAATGCTTCTATCCTCAGTCCCTCCCAAATATTTGGATGGAGGATATATTGTGAAGAAAGAGGTGACATGACATCACCATGCTTTCCTGAGATAGCTTTGCTACAATCGAATCTCTCCCCACCCTCTTCTTGAGAGATGCCTTTTGCCCACCCCAAGCTACCCCACAACTTTCTGCCAGAGGGAGCAAATGTCCAGAAGTTGCCACCCAAGGGACAGGCTGCCTCCAAGACGACTTGTCACCTTACCTTGGTGTTCCCAAAAGAGACACGCATCACTGCCAAACTCCACCTTTGGCTGATAAAACCAGCACTCATGAGTTCATTCATTCTGTGAATTCAAGCCAAACGTCTGTAAACACCTGCCGTCTGGAAGAGTCCAAATCAGGACTCACCAATGGCAAGAGAAGAGAGAACAGGTCACGAGATTCAGGGACACAGAGGCTCTTTTCCACCTGACGCCTAGTCAGGGAGAGAACCCGCCCACCTTCTTTCCCCTGATAGGGGCTCACCTGAGAGCGGATTGCCCACCCTACTTCTGACATTAGTCACCACCCTTCCCTGACCACAGCTAATGTAGAAACTACCTTATGAGCTGGGATATATTATGGTTAGAAGATCAAATTTCCTTGGAACTCTGCTTTCTGAAAAACTGATGTAAAGAGCTGTGGCTACTAAATCGTCCTTTTCGTCTAATCTATCTCTACTCATATAGCAGTTTTTTAATGTTAATGTTTAAACAAAGCAAGAATATATAGAAAGAAAATTATATAAAGAAATGATGTGAGAAACAAACCGTATCCTTAACACACTGTAATTAATCTATTTGTATTTACTTCAAAAAGATACGTTTTCAAAGTTCTTTGTTCTTTTATTCCCAGGTGCATATTAAAAACCTTTTCAATGGTCTACTCAACAAGGCAATAGCAAGTTAAACATTTAAAAATGTCAACACATACCATTTGGGTTTATGCATGCTCAGAGTTCTGAATTTATTAAATTATTATTTACATTCTACTTGGGAAAACTTTTACATACAAATTTTTACTGTAAAATGAAATAGGGGTAACACATTACTATCATTCCTCCAATTTATACACTTTGATTCAGTTTTGTGTGATGATTAAAATTAGTATTTTTGGCATCTCTCTATCCCAATATCTTGTTTTTTGGAGATGAGTGCAATTTGGTAACTTTCTTTTTTCTTTCTTTTCTTTCAAAGGAAAGGCTATTTATTTTAATCTGTCTTTACTATCATAGTAAAGTTCTTGCTTCTGCTTTTACTGGTGACATAACACAAGGAGTCTGATCAGATCGTCAAGGCAGACTTGTATAGATTAGACATTTTTCCCACTACCAAGCCTGATGATTTCAGCGATACAAGTAACTTCAGGTACAGGCAAAGCAGGAGGACAACCCTTCAACCAGTCCCTGGGTCTTTCTTCCTCCTGCTTCTCCCATCCCATCTGTTTTATCCAGACTATGGGAGGTTTCTAAGTGAGGTTTTCAGTCTCTTCTCTGACAAGAAGGGCAATCTGTGTCATGAGACATCTCCACATTATGTCCAGATGACTATATATAGATCGTGGAATATTTTTCAGGGAGCCGTGCCTCAAAAACCCACAGATTTAATTTTTAATAGGCAATTGCACACAACAGAGACATTGTGATAAGACATTCCATAGATAGAAACATTTGGTACATTTTCTAGTTGGTATTTCCCTAGCATGTTTACAAGATGATTAGACTAGCTCCTGCACCTTTCCTCTTTTCCAGCGATCTCTCTCCAGTAGAAAAAGTAACTGAAATGCAGACCACTGACCTCCCAAGAGATCCGGACTAAAACATTCAAGTCAAGAACCACTGAACAACATCTGATATCATTCATAAAATCCCTGCCACACCTGGCATCTAAGATCTGATACTTGGATTCTCACTGATTTATAGTAAAATCTCATGAATCACATGCTTCATGAGAATATTCCGTTTATTTCACCATCACATCCACTGCATTAAGGCAAGGTTTGGCACGTAAGAGTTCCAGTATATTTTCTGAATCAGTAAATGAATGAATGAGGGAGAAGGGAATGGCCAGTTCATGTTAAATTGCACAGAAGGAACAATTTAGGGACCATGGCTGGGGCAGTTCTATCACGAGAAATTTTATGTTAGAGCTAATGATGATTGGGTTTCCTTGATTTGTTTACAATAACCTTGTAGATTGTTTAGATCTGGAATGATTAGATTTAAAAGTAATAAGGTTATGGATTAACTTGGAATTTAATAACTACAAATAATAAAACCCAGCTAATGGAAGTGATTTTTTTTTTTTTTTTTTTTTTTTTTTTGTGGTACACGGGCCTCTCACTGTTGTGGCCTCTCCCGTTGCGGAACACAGGCTCCGGACGCGCAGGCTCAGCGGCCATGGCTCACGGGCCCAGCCGCTCCGCGGCATGTGGTATTTTCCCGGACCGGGACACGAACCCACGTCCCCTGCATCGGCAGGCAGACTCTCAACCACTGCACCACCAGGGAAGCACTGGAAGTGATTTTTTAATTACACTTTGTAGGAGGTTTTATGGCAGCCACTTAAAAACAAATCAAATCCATCAAGCCAGCCAACCAAACACACACACACACACACACACACACACACAGAGGCTTTGGATAGAGATAGGCTGTATGTAAATTCTTACAATGCTGCTTCCACGGGTATGACGTTTGACAAGTTATCCAACCATTCTGTGCCTTTATTTCCTATAAAGTGAGCATTGTAATAGAGCATCCATGATGGGAACACTCTGAGAATAAGATTGAATAATACACATGAAACACGTGTTTGGGAGCAGTATCCAACACAGATAACGTTCAGCAAATGTTAGTTATGGTTGTTTTTATCATTCCTTTAAAAATTACCATAATACTATCAATTTCTAATGTTTCCAATAACTCATAAAAAACAGAAACAAAAACCTGTCACTTGAGCATTAAGAAAGTGATTGTAGAAGAATAAGCAATTGAAATATTAAGAAAACAATATTTTCTCCACTTAAATGTATTGTACGTAATTCATTAATATATAGAGTACATTTAAGCGGACAAAATATAATTATAACAGCATTCATTACCTTCCTAATATAGTAATAAGTCCTCCTGATGTATTGTGCGAACACAGGAGAGAACACAGATCAGAGGGAAAAAACATCCTGATCAAGTGAAACAAACTATTGTAATAGCTCTAGCATCCTGTGAAGACAGGAGCAGGAAGAACAAATGCATGAGACTTCTGATGACGTCTGGTTTTATATTTCAACTGAAAAGCCCAGGGGAGCATTCAGAAAAAGTTGACCGCAATTGATTTTAGGATCTCCATTCTTCGTTTTTCTCACCTGATAAATGACGGCCCTGAATTCGATCCTCTATCAACTATGTGCGGTTTTAAGATAGGCCTTTCTTGATAATCAAAAGCTACAAATACCTGAGGTCTTTGTGTTAGTTTCCTAACAAATCATCACAGATATGGTGGCTGAAACAATACAAATGTATTAGTGTAAGGTTCTGAGGTCCAAAGTTCTAAAATCAAGCTGTTAGCTGGGGGCTGAGTTCCTTCTGGAGGCTCTGGGGGTGAATCATTTCCCTTGTCTTTTCCAGCTTTGTAGAGGCTCTGAATTCCTGGCTCGTGGCCCCTTTCTGTCCTCAATACCAGCAATGCAGGTAGAGTTCTTCTCACCTACATAGAATTAGTTTCTTCTTCTTTCCTTCTCCACATTTAAGGACGCTTGTGAGTATATTGGGCCCACCTGAATAATCCAAGATACTCTCCCCAATTTAAGGTTATCTGATTAGCAACCTTAATCCCATCTGTTACTTTAATTCCCTTTGCTGTGCAATTTGACGTACCCACGGGTCCCAGGGATTAGGATATGGGTTTCTTTGGGAATCACTATACTGCCTGCCACAAATTTTGACATCAGAATTGTTTTCACACCAAGATTTTTTATTTATTCATTTTTTAAAATTGGATATATTAACTACTCTAATACTCCTTTTCTTAATTTGGAATACAGCAATAAACAGCTTTATCATAATTTGTACCGTGAAAAATTAATAGAAGCATATTTGTAAAGTAACTTGTAAGGCACTCAAGTCTTAATACTCAAGCACGTAAAGAACTGTAGATGCTGTAACAGTCAGGAGTATTAGCAATAGTGTTTTCATATGGATAATTATTCAGTGTCTTTCGTCTTCAGAGCACAGAAATAGACAATATGAGATCTTGAAGAAATACCTACGAAAGAAGCCCATGTCCTTAAGAGTCTTAAAAAATAAATGCATTACATATAGTCTAGAGATATTACATGCAATAGAGATCTCCTTTATGCCCACTGCATTATCTACTCAAGGAATAATTTTTTGTTTCTCGGTGAAGGTTGGATATACTCTCAAAATCTGGGGTAGAAGGAGATATTACAGATGTTTTTGTCAATTAAAAGCCACATTTCAACTTTCATATATTCCTATTATGTGGATACGAGTTGAAAAATAACTATAGTTATAAAAACTGAAGAGGGCCAAGAATTTGGGGGGGTGGGGAAATGTTAATTCCAGTATTCTAGATCGAACAGAAAAGGCGGGCGTAAGAAGACGATTTGAAAGAGTGCACTTAACAGGTGCTGATTAATATGCCCTCTCAGCACAGGAAGTGTGAAGAGTGGGAGAGGAAGACGAAGCCGCCTGTCAGGATGGACCCTGATGGCGTTCAAGGTCTGCGTGTGAGATGAATTTGGCCTAGGCATCTATGCAGTTCAAAGCCAGAAGATTATGCAACTTTAGAGACTTGAGCTGTAATTCTGTAAGATATTTTCAGACTAAGAGAGAGATTTTAAAACAAGTTGACACGATTAAGGTCCTGGAACAGTGAAAAGATCTAAGTAGCAGCGATTTCAAAGTGCTTCAAGAAGAACCAGACACATTTTGCTGAGCCAAACAATGACATTCTGAAGAGAATAAAATGAAGTCATAACTCATTTTGGGAACTGCAGTGTAAAAAGCGTTGGCAAAAAAACGGAGAGGGCTGTGCAGGGAAAAGGAAACCTCAATCATTGTCATGACTGGAGAAACCTTTTTAATACAGAATACAACAAGAGAAAGTAGAGGAAAAGTATACACATAAAATGGAAAGTTTTCAGAAGACAGTTTAGAACTGACAATATTTGTAGAAGAAAAGTTTCTAAATATTTGTTAAAATGGCAAAATAATTCATAATTACAATAAAATTGATGTTCACTGGCTGCTTTATACATATGTATTACACACTGTACTATGTACCTTAAATATATGAATTTATCAGATATTGTCATTCCTGTTTTAAAACTGAGGAAATGAAGACAGAGGTTTGCAGAATGATGTCCCCACAAGCGCACAGCTAAAGGTAGCAAAGCCGACAGCTCTGAATACTGGCAGAGTGGCTTGATACATGCTTTCACCCTTCTGAAATAATTGACTTTATTCTTTAAAAAGTGCAAGCCTTGGACAGGACTATTCTTCATAAATATATACAGTTATAGAAGGCTTATGATGTGATAGGTTTGCTAGACACTTAAACATACCTAATTTTACATCTACTCAATGAACCAAGTATTATCATCTCCGTTTCGAATGCCAGTAACTTACACACGCACCAGATTTTGGACAGAGAAACTGGTCACTGACACCCTAAGACTTGGGAAGCTTAGTATGGGTGGGGGTTGGCAGTACATAAATAAACCCAAAATGCATGCATAAATACAAAGCGTGGCACCTGACGAAGGGAAAATGAAAATATTAACGTATGGAGGAAGAGAAACGATGTAATTAGGATTACAGGTTCGGGGACATTTTCTCTGGGGAAATGACATTTTTGTTGATATTTGAAAGATGAGTAAGAGACAACTAATGGGCAAAGGAAGTAGAAAAGAGCTTTATTTGAGGAGGTCAGAGAAGAACACTTGGCTAGACCGTCATGAACATGAAGAGGAAAATGAATAGTTGAGTCAGAATTAAACAATTAGGACTTGACAAATTAAGGAATTTGGATTTTATTATAAAAGTAATTGTGAACAAAAAGAAGTGTTGCAGATGTGATTTGCAATTTGTTAAGTTGAATCTTCCCACTAGAGGAGGAGACTTTGGCAGCAGAAGATGAAAGAAAGGTCTGAGGTTAAGCAAAGTCGGTAAGAGAAACATGAGTGCATTTGGAGGCAAGGTGGACACATGATTGATTGTGAGCAGGCTATACCAAAGAACCAAATTTCAAGAATGAGCCTCGCGTTCCTGATTCATACAATTACACTAAGTTTCAGGCTTGGACAAACACTGAACATATAAACCTTACGTTCACAGGAGAGGTAGGAGCCAAATGCAGAATTTGGGAATTTCTGGCAAAGGAATTAGTATACTAGGAAAGAATGAGGTCCTTTACATGGAGAAGGTAGAGTGAGAAATAAAGACAGACCTGGATTGAGCCCTGAGGTACTCTAACAATTAGATGCCAGTTGACAAGGAAGAAGAGGTAAATTGGAAAAAAAAAAAATCAAAGATGTAGGAAGAAAATAAGGAAAATGTGGTATCACAGAAGTAAGAGCAACGTAATTTTACGGTGGAGGCAAGAGTTAACATGTCCAATGATTCAGAGAGTTCTAGGGGGGAAAAGAGTCACCAATGAGATCTCTTGCATCTGTGAAGCCGTATTTCAATGGTGGTCACACCACAGTGGGCTAATCCAAAATTAATCCCAACAAGGGTGAAAGGGACAATTAGAATCTCTGCTGGAGAGATTCAGCCTTCTGCAGAAACAAGAGCTCCATCAGTGCCTGTGTCTCCCCTCTATCCTTGGAACCTTGGTGCCTTGGTAGGACCTAGGGTTTCTGTGAATGTTCCTGGACCGTTCCCTGGATGTTAACACAGAGAGGCTAACAGGGCTCAGCGAAGTCATAATGGTGTTTAAGGTAGAGGAGGTGACCACATGATGGAAACAGCATTTAAATCTAAGATTTACAATCCAAAAGCTTGAGATCCTAACAAGTACTCGGTAGTCTTTTCAAATAGACCAAAATAAATGATAAGCAAATCAATAAATAGCAAAGCCTAATAACAACATATTCTTTATCCACTTAAAATCTACAGACAGCCCATTTCCAGATGGATTTGTGAGGAGGCACATTTTAAATGTATGCGAAATATGAAAGAGCATACGACCAAAATTATAAAGGAGATCAACGTTAGATAAAATAATATTAACTTTTATCGACCGACATACATTTTGGTCAAGGGATTTTGATCACATGGTATCTTAGGCTTGGTTTAAAAAACAAACACAACAACTGAGTGCTATATCTCACAAATACCTGATTCAATACATAGCACGAAGAGAGTTTTAACTTCAAAGAAAAGTATATACCCTGACTTGGACTAACTTTGAGATAAATTCACATTCTGAAGAAGACAAGGGGGTCTCATCAATGCTCACATCGAGGTTAGTTGCATTTCTCATACTGCTCTGGATGAGCTCTGTTTTTATACACACCTGACACCTGCCTGTCAAGTGGAAAAGTCCAAGGGCAAAGCAAAAAAATGGGGGGGGGGAGATGAACTGGAAATACATGTAATCTAAGAAACCTCCTTAATAAACTGAGGAAATTAAGACAACTATTGAATGAATATAATCATAAATATTGTTTGTTGTTAGAATGTCTCAAATCTGCATGAGAGAAGAGATAAATGAGAAAAATCTGGCAACAATTGAGGGAAAATTACTAAATTATAGAGAAATAACGTTGAATTTGATTTAAAGACACAGATAATGATGGCATTATAATTAATATACTGTTAGTGGCAATTACTTTTTGAAAACAGGTAGAACAAACGTAAATTGACTGTATCCTGTTGACTTCCTAAGTAGAGTGTGCTTATAAGCTCAAACTCTAATCAAATACAGAACCATTCACAGATTAAAGTGAAAGACAATGGTTTTCATCACAAATTTCTTGTTCCTCTAAAGTGAGGTAAACATATCAGTGGTGATGAATTTACAACATAATGCTAATTTGCTAATTTTCAGAGCCTGTAATAATATTATGTTGAATTATTTTTGAACACATAGGAGTGAAAATAACAGAAAAGTGAAACACAGTCACCTAAATATGTGGAAATAGAAGATAACCATTATTTGTAAGAGATGATGGAATTCTTAGGGAAAAGTTTAGGAATGAAGAAAAGTCAGGGTAATGTCTTAGAGTAAACCCCTCAATGCTAGGATACTCCTTTCTCAGCTGTGCCAAGCACTGACTGAGAGCTGTAATAATGACACCCATGTGCTAAAGACAGGGTTTCTCTCCCGTAGAGGAGGATGGTACCCATCCAACCATCAGATTTCCAATGAAGCCCTTCTTCATAATGTGCATGCATCATTTTTGTTGTTGTTACTTGTGTTTTTGTCTGGTCTCCTCAATTATTTGTAGTTTCCAGCTATTTCATTAATCCTACATAAATGTGACTTTCAGTTGCTATAGATTGAAAATACAATTGGAATCACCTACTAAAACCCTTTTTTTTTTTTGGCTGCATTGGGTCTTCATTGCTGCACGCGGGCTTTCTCCAGTTGCGGAGAGCGGGGGCTACTCTTCGTTGCGGTGCGCGGGCTTCTTATTGCGGTGGCTTCTCTTGTTGCGGAGCATGGGCTCTAGGTGTGCGAGCTTCAGAAGTTGTGGCTCACGGGCTTAGTTGCTCCGCAGCATGTAGATCTTCTGCACCAGGGCTCGAACCCGCATCCCCTGCATTGGCAGGCGGATTCCTAACCACTGTGCCACCACGGAAGTCACACCTACTAAAACCTTAATAAGTAGAATTCATCATATTATTCTGATCATCTATGGCACTTTATCAATGTCTTTTGACTTCTTTCTATTATGCAAGTTCTTTGTACTATATATTAGAAACACAGTTATCTTTTATTTTCAGTTTAAATTTTTTGTTCACAAGCTTTCTCCTTTGCTCACACTTAAAAATTTGTAGTCAATGTGTACCTTTCATTGAAAAATAATTGACTCGATTTGCATCTAATCATTTTGTGTCAATAAAATGTGTGTATACAGTAGTTCTAATTTTAATCATTTTAATCATTTAATGTACATGAGCATCTCAGAAAAAATATACTACAAGAAAAAAAAACTTTCAACCCTATTTTATTTTGTGAAGTATAAATAGGAATAAAAGGGTTTTTTCATAATTATATGACATAAAACTCATCAGTGGAAACAATTACTTTACACTCAACTTTTGGATGAGGTATAATTCTTATTTTAAGGGAGTGCATTCAAACCCAAAAAAGCTTCAGAGCCATCCTGCAAATTAGCTTTGTTGGGGAAGCCACATGATGAGCGTCAACAGAACAGAACCCCAGGGTATCACAGCACATGCTGCCAAAAAGCTAAATGAGAGACAGCAGATCAGAAGGCAGGTCGAAGAAAACTTTTCAAGAGCTTAGAAGTCCCCTCTTGGGACAATGAAATGCAGTCATAGGCAGGAGAAGCCTACACCATACCACGGTGTGCAAACAAGTAGAGACAGATTCTGTTCAAAGAGAAGCAAGGTGTTATCCATGAGGCCACAGAGCTGCAGATCATGGGACACCCCCCCCCCCCACCGCAGGAACGGCTGAGGCAAAACCCAAGTCATGTAACAGCACTTCCAGACACACACATCCTTTTAGAAAATAACACTATTACTTCAGCATCCTCAGCTAACAGGCTCAAAGATCATGTAAAAATATAAGGTTTTGAAGCAAAGACTAAAATCTTATCCACATTCTAATATTTATATTTAGTCATTGAGAAATGTAGGCTACACATAAACAATTATTTCTTATTATTTCCTATGGTCCACATAAAACAACTCAGAGTTCATATTCTTGGATTACGGTTTTAATGCATTAAAAGTACATAACACTTAAAGACTTTAAAAATGTCTACACACAAACCATTAAAATATCTATGTTTGAGGTCATAATTTCACTTTAAAAATAAGTACATTCTATTTAGCTACAGGAATGATTGGAGCAATGTGAAATCAAGTGGATATATATAACATTCTTTAATGAAAGACGGACAAAAAAGTTAACTTTGCAAAATCAACTGACCAACATGGAATACCGTAATATTAACAGAGCACATGGCAAACCCCGGATTAATATGGCTCACATAAGAGATGGCAAGAACAAGTTCTACGTCAAGAACCTGTCACATAGAGCCTCAAATTCCATCAAATTCCTCCAGAGAGCAAAAAATAAACTGTTACTTCTGAATGCATTTTTCTCATATTACTGCTAAAAGCTGAATTATATTATCCAATTCCATATATTTCACAAAAAGCAGGTCAAATTTTCAATGATACTACAATGACATTCACAACTATGACATTTTTCTGATGTATGTACAATAAAAACCCCAATAAATAACTCCTGAAAGCACTTGAATCATTACTTTCATTGATTAATGTCTCTAAAGGGCTGCAATCCCTACTCCTTGTCATTACATATGTCTGTGTAGATGCAAGTCAGAACAGCTTCAATGAATATAAGTCTACAGTCACTTATAAGACAGTGACTCCCAAAGTAACATGGAAACACAGGTTTGAATCCTCAGCTTAACCTGACCCCAGCCTGTGTCCCAGGGAATGGCTACTTCCTGCTTCAAGTTTACTGATGGTCTCGACTTGGCTGCCAGGAAATTCCCACTCTCGCTTTTACTCTGCTTCACTCGTCCCTCTTTCCCTGTTTTCTCTACTTGTTCTTTATCTTCTTCTTGTCCTGGTGCCACTGGAATATCCCAGGGCTCAGTCTTTGGCCCTTGGTTCCTTTTCATCCACACTCAACCTTTCCCCGGTGTCCTTTACTTTCGTGGATTAAAATGCTGCCTTTATGCCAATGATTCTCAAATGCTTTCTCCAGACCAGATTGCTCTCCCCAAACCTAGATTTCATAGCTCCATTTGTAGTCATGTCCACTTGGATGTCATGTAAACATCTAAAACTCAACATTTCCAAAGCTCAACTGATGATTTTCTACCTCCTCTGCTCAGACAGACATCCGTCGTTATTTTCATTACATGATGACATCTGTTTCCCTTTTATTCCTCAGGCAAAATATTTGGAGTAATTTTTAATTTTGTTCTTTCTCTTACACTCCACATCCAATCCACCACCAAGTCCTTTTGGCTCTATCATCAATGTGTGCCCAGAATCTTACAAACGATCAGCATTCTATTTCTCATACCCAGGTCCAAGCCACCATTGTCTCCAGGGTTTACTGCAATAACCTCTTAACTGATTCCTCAGTGACTACTCTTTACCCTCTGTCCTTTCTCAGCATGGTTGCCAACACGACCCAGTAAAACGTAAGTCAGACTATGTCCTCCATTCCTCTGCTGAAAACCAGCTGGTGGTTCCTTATAACCCTCAGTAGAAGCAGAAGTCTTTAAAGCAGACAAGACTCCACAGAATCTGCCACCACATCCCTCTCCTGCCCCTCCGCCATGACTCAACTGATTACCTGTTCCAGACACGTCAGGCACGCTCTCATGACAGGCATTTTGCTCCAGTGACTCTCCTTGACTTGAATGCTTTCCTCAGGACCTGCATGTCTTAGCCCCTCATCTCACTCGAAACCCATCCTCACCATTGTCTCATCTTCTCAATGGGTACCCTGACAATGCTACTTAATACTGCAACTTTTCCTTCTCCAATTCCTCCCAAACTTATTTAACTTTTTCTAAGTTTTTTTCACAGCTCCTATCACCTACTTATAAAACATCTATACACCTACTTATAAAACAATTCACGCAGTACACTTTATTATTTATTATTTTTTTTTGCGGTACGCGGGCCTCTCACTGCTGTGGCCTCTCCCGTTGCAGAGCACAGGCTCCGGACGCGCAGGCTCAGCGGCCATGGCTCACGGGCCCAGCCGCTCCACGGCATGTGGGATCTTCCCGGACCAGGGCACGAACCCGTGTCCCCTGCATCGGCAGGTGGACTCTCAACCACTGCGCCACCAGGGAAGCCCCTGTACACTTACTATTTATCACGTGTCCTATGACACCGATTCCAACCTGCATTAGGGTCAGGAATCTTTGTTTCATTCATTGATGAATCCCAAAAGCCAGGAAGAGTGCCTAACGCCATCGTGGGTTCTTAATAAGTATTTGTTGAATGTATAAGAAAAAAACCGAATGAATAAATAATTGAATATAATTGCTCTGTTATTCTCTTTCACTTATTTATTCAACAAATATTTATTAAGGAGCCACTATAAACTGGACATGATATTACAACCTGGAGATACCACAATAAACCATTTATATTTATCTGCACTTATGGAGGCTGTTTTCTAATGGGACAAACAGATATTAATCAAATGATTACATATATCAAATCAATGCAAAGTTGCAATGTATTATTTTTTAAGTAGAGGTATACGGCGCTCTAAAAATATAGGGAATGGTTGTCAAGACAGCCTATATAGATACTTTTAGTCCAGGTTAGGAACTGTGGTCTTTATTCCAAAGCCAAGGGGAGGTATTGAAAGGCTGTAAGCAGAAGAGTGTCCTGATGAGCTACGTATTTACAGGCACCATCTGAGGCCACTGTGTACGTAAGAGAGGCGCCTGGGAGACAAGTAAGGAGCTGGACTAGCCTAGGTGATACCAGTGGAGCATGAGAGGAGTAGAGAGTTCAAGAGGCGTTCAGGAGCCAAAACAAACCAGAGTCTGAAAGACGGAACCCTGTCCCTGAAAGAGGAGGTATCACGTGTCATTCCTGGTCAAGTGATTTTTCTTAAGAATTTCTATTCTTTACCTCTTGGGTTGTTAAACTACTTTAAGTCTCCACCTTGTTTCGAATAGATATTTTGTGGAAGCTTAAGAATATGGACAAAAACTATTAACAGTTAAAAAGTTAAAGCCTATAATAAGGCACGTCTCCAAATCCAAATACCTCAAACAGATGTAAGTTGGGTGATGCAAGCAGCATTCGTAGGATGAGTTGCTCGGGAAATAATAATTAAGCACAGCTCTAGGTGGAATATAATAACCAAAGAAGAGTTTAAGGTAAACCGATGTTTTGGTTTTTTTTAACAACTTTATTGGAGTATACTTGCTTCACAATGGTGTGAAACCAATGTTGATTAGATACATGTATACACAAAGAGACAAAGAAAGAGAAAAACACTTGTCAATGTTTCACACAATTTCATTTCTTGCCTAATGCAGGTTTAGAATTCAAGGGAAAAATTGGTAGTTCCTACATCATCTGTCAATATTTTGCATATTCAAAATTAATTTAGAAACATTCAAAAATAAATTTTCTCAACTTTAGGGAAAATTAAATACTGATAACTGTTTAGATATGGAATTTTGAAGTAGAGGTATTTATATATGTATCACATTTATAAGTTGTATTTATATTTCTTGTCATATAATTATAATCTGTTCACAGTTACTCTTTGACCCACCAGTGAGTGATTTTATGTATCATGCATACTGTATGATTCATTAAGGACTTTTCCCAGTATCACTTTGACTATAACTGTCAAACTTACAAAATGTTTTGTAGAGTACCCAAAGGATGCTTGGCCAATAAAAGATAACTGAAGTAAAGGAAATAAAAGAGCTCAGGAGGAATGCCAGATGATTCTTGTAGGGCAGAATGTGGGCAGTGAATGCTCCAGAGACCTAGGAGTTCTCTCTGTAGGAAATCAGCTACAACCCAGAAATACCCACTGGTTGAAAGCACAAAGTAGCAGCAGCTTAACCTCAACAGAAGTTCACTTCTCCCACGTGGATCCTTCACAGCAGTCAGGACTAGAGTGTTAGTCTTGATTCTCTAGAGAAACAGAACATTCACAGCCCACAGGAATCAGTTACCATTCCTCACAAACTCAAGTTTTAGTTTTGTTGTTGTTCTATCCACGCCTTCAAGCGACTGGATAAGGCCCATCCACAATAGGGAAGGCAATCTGCTTTATTCAGGTTACTGTTTTAAATGTTAAACTCATCCCAAAATACCTTTACAGAAACACCCAGAATAATGTTTGACCAAATACCTGAACACCCTATGGCTCAGTCAAGTTGACACATACAATTAAACCTCACAGCCCATAAGGCAGCCCTGCTCCACACAGGCTTCAGTGAACATGCTCCTGCACATCTGACCTCTCTGTCGTCTGTAGGGTAAGGTTCTTATTCTGGAGCCTGAAGCTGGGGCTGGATCTGCAGACATTACACCCACATTTTGGTCAAGATGATGCAAAAGGAAGGAGGCATAACAGGCGGAGGATCTGTACCCGTTCTTTCAGGAAAGGCTTTAGAAGCCGCGACAAAGCTTCACCACTCACACGTCTGTGGGAAACAGTGAAATGCTGATTCTCGTCTGCAAGCTTCTCCCATCCCCACATTGCGGGCATTACCATTATTGCTCATTCAGTCACCAAATGTTTATGAAACGTACGATGTGCTAGAAACAGATTTAAGGAATAAATATTCCGCAGTAAACTAGAGACCAAAGAAAACCAAAATCAGACAAACAGGCCCACACCCCCTTGAGTTTGCGTTTTTAATGGAGGGAGGCAAAGAATATTCAGAAATCTAGAAGGAAAAGGCGGTCATTCCAAAATACTGCCATTTGCAGTGACATGGATGGACCTAGAGATTGTCATACCGAGTGAAAGAGAAAGACAAATATCATATGATACCACTTGTATGTGGAATCTAAATAAATGGTACAAATGAACTTATTTACAAAAATACAAATAGAGTCTCAGATGTAGAAAACAAACTTATGGTTACCAAAGGGGGAAGGGGGGGGGAGGGATTAACTGGGAAGGTGGGATTGACATATACACACTACTATATATAGAATAGATAACTAATAAGAACCTGCTGTATAGCACAGGGAACTCTACTCAATACTCCGTAATGACCTATACGGGAAAATCTCAAAAAAGAGTGGACATATGTGTATGTATAACTGCTTCCCTTTGCCGTACAGCAGAAGCTAACACAACACTGTAAATCAACTAGACTCCAATAAAAATGAATAAAAAATGAGTTCATACTTGTGATGATTACAGAGGGTTCCAGAGCTGCCAGGTTAGGCGTTATGTCGAAAGTGGCATTTGAATAAAATCTGAAGGAAATGCGTAAGAGAACTATTTAGATTTTCTTGGGGGAAAAGAGAAAAAGCAAAGGCAAGGGCAAGGGCCAGCGCTCCAAGTCAGGAGAAGGCCTAGCATCTTCTGTAATACTCAAAGGCCAGAGCAGTTAGGAAGGAGAACAGCAGGAAACAAGCTAACGCCTGGCCTGTGGGGAACCACGGCTTTGCTCCGGGTGAGACCGGAAGCAACCGGAGAACTTAGAGAAGAGGGTTGACATTAGGTGACTCACTTAACGGGAATACTCTGGCTGCTGTACTGAGAACAGACGAGAAGCAAGCAAAGGTAGAAACAAGGAAAATGCGGGTCCACTCTCCTACTCACCTCGTGTCCAATATAATTGGGTTTTATTTACATACTAAACAGTCCCATGTCTGCCCAAGAGAGATGACTGAGAGCATCACCTAGTTACTGCCTTCAACAAACGGCCCAGGAAACCTGGTTATGCACAGCTCCTCAAGCCCCAGGAGCTATACAGGTTATCAGCACACGATACATTCAACAAACAACGGTGGCACACGAACAGGATGACCCGTTCAGAGCTGGCGGGAATGGAAAACACACAGCACTCTTTTGCCCTTACAATTATCACTTTTCCCCTAATACATGGAATTTCCCCCCTCTGTCAGTAAATTTTTCATCTAGTAATTTACAGCCTCCCCAATTCTGCTCTCTCAGAAGAACTCATTTTTTCAGCATCCCCTGTGGTCTCAGTCCTTCCCTCACCCCTCAAGCCCTCACCTCAAAGAGCTATTTCTTGGGGATCACACGGCTTCCTACGCCTTCTTACTGCTACTGCAGTTTGGATGGCCTAGAGCTGCTTTTGGGATAGAAACATTACAGGTGCTGGCAGGCCAGACCCCTGAAAATCTCTTATGTTTTACTAATTTTTGCACCTCTTCACTACCATGGGCAAGTAATATAGCCAACTTTCTTGTCTGGATAATGTTTTCATTGTGAAGACTCTCTTCTTGCAACTACTGGTCCCTGTGCTCTTGCTCTCACTGTCTCCCCTCCCTGCCACTCTTAGTATTTAAAGCAGGGTCCCCACTCTCGGTCGGCAGCTCTGCTGCAAAGGCCTTTCTATAGCACGATATTGCACTTACCTTACACTACGTCAACTGCTTGGAAGGTACTGCTGATGAATGCTTGCTAGTCTCCAAATCCCTGTGATTCCCATTTCCTGACCCAGGGAATCCAGATGCAGCTACAGGTGGGAATTGCTTACCACAAAAAAGGGCACTGCAAGATATTCTCCATTCTGAACTGAGACACCGGAGCTCCCTTCTGGCTTTAGGCCCAGTGAGAATACTGGCAGTTAGACTTGGAATCTCCAGGTAAACCTGGAGAAAAAAACCTAAAGACAATAGCTGATGGGGTCTCCCAGCAAAATGGAGTAACCTTTTCATACTACATCAAAACCCACCGGCCAAGCAGCATCCCCTATGTGCATGACATGTTCAACCCGTTGTAGTATCCCCTCTTAAATGTGAAGGAAGAAGCAAGTATCATTGGGTATTTAAAGAAATTGCAATGATAAAAGATAAAGACCAAATCAAGCAAAATAAGCAAGAAACACAATCCACAGTAAGTTTGCCAGATAAAATGCACAAGGCCTAGTGACATTCAAATTTCAAATAAATGACAAATACCTCTTGAGTACAAGGATGTTGCTTCCAATATTTGGGACATACTTCTAAAAACAAAATATTTGTTGGAATTCAAACTTGACTGGACATTCTGTATTTTTATTTACTAAATCTAGCAACCTTCATCCATGGAGGATAAGAAAACATCACGAAAACGATAATCAGTATGTTAGAGATATAGAAAAGATGCAGCAACCAGAGAGAGAAGTCAAGTGGGAGTGTGACCTCTCAGGAGACAGCAAAATCTCCATCACGTATTTGAGGTTTTCTAAGTGAATCCAAAAAGGAGGGGATATATGTATATGTACAGCTGATTCACTTTGCTATACAGCAGCAACTAATACAACACTGTAAGTCAACTATGCTTCAATAAAAATTTAAACAAATAAATAAATTTTTTAAAATGTCCACAGTAGCAGGGGATGGGAAGACGTTTCCATACTCCCCACGCTCCCTTATTACTATTATGTTGTCGCATTAATATAACATTTGGATTCCAAAAATCCCAAGTAATATCCTTCAATTTAGGTGGGTCTGAAATCAAACATATAAAAATTGTATTGCCTGGTGGGGCTAGCAGTGGTTCATAAACAGTAATATGCAGAAAGATAACCTGGATTTCTTACTAAAATACTAATAACAGTGTCCCACACCCATATATTCTGATTGCATATATGTGGATTGGGCCCTAAGAATGTGCAGTTTAGCAAACAATGCAGGCAAAACTTTGGTCACATTTTGGGGAACACTGTCTTAGCACTTGCTAAATCTGCTGTATCGTCATACACATATATATTTATAAGACTTATGAATAGAAGTTGAAGGAACCTCGTGCTTTTTTTCCAGGTAACATTTAGTCTTTATTAATAATCAGGAAGGAAAGCACTAAAACCGTCTGAAGCTTTCCTCTTTGCTTGTAGACAAGAACGAACCCCATGGAGAGAGTGATGTAACATTTTTCTAGGAAAGCAAACTTTCATACAGAACGGAAAACACAGTCTCACAGAGTCCAGGGTTGGGACCTGGCAAGTGAGCAGCTCTTCTGAGTGATGCAGTGGCTATGAGTCTGCATCCTCTAGATATGTGCCTGGTGCAGCTGGAAACCAGGAGATGCTGATTTTATATCGAGAGGTTCTGATTCTCAACTCCCTGGAGCATAAATATCTTAGAACTGTAGAGTGTGAGTAGGAAGTGAAGGGAGAATGTCCTGAAAGTGTACCCACCGTTAGAAAGAAACATCCTGCAGAGCGGTGGGGAGGCTGGACAGTTGAACTCACAGCCCCTAATACGAATGGGTGCTTACAGTTCAGCTCTCTCTGGGTCTGTGTGCATCACCCACTGAATCCTCACGGCGACTCCAACAGTGGATATTACCATGACCTTCATTTATGGACGAGGAAGCCGAGACAGTGAAAGATGAAATAATGGATGAAATATTTACTAGTAAGTGAATTAGTTACACACATAATAAGGGGCTGCACCAGGCTTTTAGTCTAGGCTGATTGACTTACATTAGTAATATTAGGAAATTTTAAGCACTATTCAAAATATTATCTAGTAAAGAGTATCCCTAAGATAATATACATCTTTAGCTAATTCAGTTCCTAGTTACTGGCAATTTCAGTTTAAAGCCAATATATGACCAGATTTCACTTAAAAATTGTTTTCCATGTAGCATGGGGCTCTTGCTAGAACAGATTACGGCTTTTCTCCCCCTGGATCTGACCACAGGAAACATAAGATCTGCACTATTTCTCTCCACATTTGTCTCAGAGCTCACATCAAGATTTTTAGAAACTTCTTCAGTGATCAGTTTTTTTATCATCATGTTCTCGGTGGGTGAGTTTCTGATTTAGATTCGTCTCTTTTCCTGAAAGAAATAGAATTTAATCATATGTAAGTCTAATATACGAGACATGTCTTTTCATCATGCCTATAAATTTCCTCTCCTAGTATTTAAAATGCGATTAAAGTTCAACAAGTCCCCATAGTTAAACCAAAGGAGCATTGCAAGTGATGTATCCTAATTATTCTGGGATAGCAGGAAGGAGAGCCATACTTGAATAGCAAATGACAGCTTTCATAGCACCTCCCAAACCACTGGGCTACAGCTCATCCCCCTCTGGAGAGCTTTAAAGGAGAAGGGAAGAGCATTTGTAATAAAATAATCATAAGCTGGGTAAAGCAGAATTCACCTGCATGCACACCTGTGTGTCTGTGTAACACACAGTTCGTTCCACACATTCCTCTCCATTTTTCTAGCAGGTTCCATGAGGGAGAGGCTCTGCAGTTATTCTAATTGTACTCCTGCCAGGAGATCAACTGAGATAAAATAAAGAAGAGCACGTACATACCATCAAATCAAAGCACAGGTTAGCCAGCACAAAGAGAAAGGCCATCATGCTGCTGAAACGCACAGACCGGAGAAACAGGTTAAACGCACAGACTGGAGAAACACACAGACTGGAGAAACAGGTTAAACCCCACAAGATGACAAATAACACGGATGAAAGCAGACGTCTGTGCGTACTGAAATCCAAAACTCCCAGCATACAAATAAACAAGAGGAGAAAACTAAGAAGCAGAACACTAAAAAAGAAAATCTCAAGGATTTAGTCTACAGTAAGCTTGACATAGAGCAATTTGACATGGTTGCCAAAGTTAGCATGACAGCGGACATGATCTGATATTAAAAATCTTGAGTTTCAACTTCAGAGCATACCTTGTTAAATAATTACATGGTTAGAGCTCACTGGTCAGAGTAGGATCTAAATAAGTTTAGAGACAAGAGAAATTTTTCTATGGCCTTCAGGTTTAAGTGACAAAAGCTGTAGAATTACTAGTACTGAATAAGAAAATACCCTAGAATTTGGAAAATAAAGATATTGTCATGAAATTCAAGAGCTGAGTGAAATTATTTGTGTATTTATCTTCTTAGACATTATAGAAACTATGACTTTTTTTTTTTTTTTTTTGCGGTACGTGGGCCTCCCACCGCTGTGGCCTCTCCCGTTGTGGAGCACAGGCTCCGGACGCGCAGGCTCAGCGGCCATGGCTCACGGGCCCAGCTGCTCCGCGGCATGTGGGATCTTCCCAGACCGGGGCACGAACCTGTGTCCTGTGCATGGGCAGGCGGACTCTCAACCACTGCGCCACCAGGGAAGCCCAGAAACTATGATTTTATATTTATGAATTCATTATTATTCTTCTATGTATAGTACAAATTCTTGTTTTATCATATGATGTTTAAATTATTATACAATATTTGATTATAAAAAGAATACATGTTACAAAACATAAAATAAATAACCATGACTACATTACCATACTTAATTTCAATGTTAGAAATATGATTGAATATATGTGTTTATTGTCTCAAATTCTGTCTCTGTCCTGCTGCCAAGCAACTACAGATGGCTCCTAACTTATGATGGTTCAACTCAGGGTTTTTTGACTTTATGATGGAGTGAAAACAATAAGCATTCAGTAGAAACCATACTTTGAATTTAGAATTTTGCTCTTTTCCTGGGCTAGGGATCATGGCCTGCTACCCTCTTGTGATGGGGGCAGTGAGCACAGGTCTCCCATCAGCCAGCCAGGTGACTGCAAGGTGAACAATCGATACACGTAATACCATTCCATACCCAGACAACGATTCTGCTTTTCACTTTCAGTATTCAGCAAATTATATAAAATATTCAACACTTATAACAAAATAGGACTTGTGTTAGATGATCTTTCCCAGCTGTAGGCTAACATAAGTGCTCTGAGCACATTTAAGGCAGGCTGGGCTAAGATAGGCTACGTCCTAGTTTGTATGTTAAATGCATTTTTGACTTATGGTATTTTCAACCTACTATGGGTTTATTGGGACATAGCCTCATTGTAAGTCTTGGCAGATACACAGATTGAATTGTGGCTTCATGGTATGCATTCAACAATTTATCATATATTTTTATTTTTAAAATTGTGTTTCGGACTTTATAGAAGAAGTGTAATGTGCTAAGACTTGCTTTTGGGGGCTCATATTTATTTCTATAAGACTCATTCATGTCACTGAGTACGGCATTAGTTTGTTCAACATCATATCTGTAAAATAGTTTCTTTAATTTAATATACATAAATGGGCATTTGGGCTACTGATTCAGTCCGCTCCCTTATAAACATTGCTATTAATACCTCCTACCTGTCCCCTACTGCATTCTTTGTTTGTTTGTTTGTTTGCGATACGCGGGCCTCTCACTGTTGTGGCCTCTCCCATTGCGGAGCACAGGCTCCGGACGCGCAGGCTCAGCGGCCATGGCTCACGGGCCCAGCCGCTCCGCGGCATGTGGGATCTTCCCGGACCGGGGCACGAACCCGTGTCCCCTGCATTGGCAGGTGGACTCTCAACCACTGCGCCACCAGGGAAGCCCTCCCCTACTGCATTCTTGTGTAAGGAAGAAAAATCATCTTCCCTCCACTCTTCTGAGTTCTTGGCTGACACACTCTGTCATAAGAGACAGATTAACAAGAGGAAAACAAACACAAATGTATTAACACGTATACCTCACATATACATGGGAGATACACAGGGAAAAGTGTATCATTTACTCCCCAAGGTGGCTTAGAATTCATTCATACCATTTTAATAGGGAAAGGGGAGGGGGATGTCGACAACTTAGGGGAGAGGAAATGATTTTTAGGAAAGATGAATGAGCCCTTAGAAGGAGAGATGGGGGATCTGACAGTTTGTGACAAAGTTTGTCTGCGTGTGGAATTGATTTCTAGTCTCTCCTGTGATTAAGAGTCAATCTTCCCTGGTTGATGAAGCTCCTGGGGAGCGGATCTGTGGCCATGCAGTTCCTTTTGTTCCTTTTGTAGAATTTATGTTTGGACAGATAAAAAGAGTTCAGAGAAAGCCTCTCCCTCTACCGCCTTTTTACCAAGTGCCTACAGCTCAAAATAATCAATACAGCAAAACGGCATAATTTGGTGTGGAATGCCCTGAATGTCTATGTCATATTTGAAGTGGTGTATCTGCTCCCCTTCAGTTGCAAGATAATAGAAAATATTGCAGGATTACAGAGTATTGAATGCTAATCTATTCCAAAGTGGTTTTTACCATTGTACACTCAAAACAACAAATTATAAAATTTCTCCTCATTCCATATCCTATCCAAAACTGGCTATTGTCACACATCTTACTTGTGGCCAAAATAATGAGTGTAAAATTCTATCTTATTGTGATCTCACTTATATTTATTTCACTAATTACAAGTGAAGTTAAGAACATATTTTTATTTGTTTATTTAACATTTTTTCTATTTTAAACAACCAATCCTTTCTTAGGTCTGTTTTTACTTTGTTGTTTTTCCCTCTTCTTATTAATTCCCAGAAATTCTTTCTATGTATAGTATACTGTGTGTTGGTTCCAGATGTCACAAATATCTTCTTTAGGTTGATGGCTGTCAGGAACGTGAAGGGTCTGAGATTGTACCCTACCTACAGAGGCACATGTTAGCTCGGCAGCACCATGTCACAGGTACTGACGAAGACAAGAAAATTCTAAATAAGAGAGAAGAAACCATTACTCACAACACGGCAGCAAACGTCATGAGTATTACCATATTTTCACCCTTTCTCCTGCTCTCAATTCCATGAGAATGAAGAACTGCGTCAAGGCTGCCAGGACTCCCTCCTTGACCAAACTCTACTAGGCTCCCTCTTAGCCCTGTTCTCGACTAGCCTCAACCTAGGCTTATGAAGTCTTGAACAAAACATTAGCATGGTTGCTATCATCTCAAGGCCACATCCCTAGGGTGACCTTCCCACCTTTTAAAGTGCCTTCCTGAAAAAACTGAAGCTGCGAAAAGAATGTACTATTTGTTCCATACAACACCTGAAGACAGGGCCCTGGTCCCCCAGCCTCTGTGGAAGGGGAGGAGCCTAATTTCCATAAACGCCAGTTAGCAAACCCGGATGGGATTCACGGACCAACATTCCTGTCCTCCTTTTGTATTTTTCATTCACTCACTCTACCGCGCCCTTGCTCATGCCCCTTTAAAATACTGAGTCACCTCCGTACAGATAGAAATTGAATTCAGTTCATGCTGGACTCTTCCTTATAGCAGTAGTACAGCATGATGAAAATCCATCCTTCCAGCTTTATCTAGCATTCAGCTGTGTTTATCTCTGACAAGCACGTACATACCACATGCAAAGTAGACAGGATTCACAGCTAAGGGACTCAGGGCTAAGGGTCCTGCCTATGTTGACCAAAGAGCAAACACTGTACCAAGGAGCAAACATGCCTGTCCTCCTTCATGCCCTCCACACGCACCCAGGGAAGCAGGCAGTTGGTTACACGGCAGTTACACCAATCCCTTTGACCTACACAGTTTTCTATGTGATCAGCCATAGAGCTGGCTCAGATCAGGAGAGCTTTCAGTCTGTCACATGCAGCAAAAACACACAAGGATGCTCAGGACCTGTGGCAAACTGTTTCTTCAACTGACTTTTTCACAACATTTAAGGTGTTTTTTGATAAGTGAAGTTGTTCATTTTACTGATCAAATGTAAATGATGTAATATACGGTTAATACATTTAATAATAATTGCTATTACTATGTCATAAAGATTTCTTACTATACTGTATTGTTTATATATTTTTTTATTTTCTGAATATTATAATGTTTCGCTATCTTAAAAAAAATAACCTTTCTGGCTGGGAAAATACTGGCATTCATGGGCTGTCCAATTCTTTGAGACAGCAAAGGGCTCAGCGGGGAGCATGCCTTTGACACCAAACCAACTGATGAGAATCATCCCTCCTCTATCTGGTCCAATCGGTATCCATCATTTAATCACATCTGCAAAGTCCCTTTTGTTTTGCAAGGTACAAGTCAGGAGTTTTAGGAACTAGAACCTGGACATCTCTTTTGGGGGTGGGGTGGGACATTTCCTGTTTAACAATTACCTTAAATAATTGGGAAAATAACACCTACCGTACTTGTTTTCATAGTTTGTCACTGGGCTCAACTGAGATGATTTTGGGGAAAGCTTTATACCATCAGAAAAGGTATCATTTACTAGAGAGGAACACATTTTTACCACTCCCATTTCACGTATTTCTCTTTACTACACAAAATATTTTTCTCTTTATATTTGGATTATTATGTGAATTGATCTCAGTGCTGTGATTCATACACATAAAATGAACTAAAAAGGCATACTTTCTTCTAAATGACTAAAAATGTTGCATCTCATTCAAGGGATTAATCCATCAGCAATTATTTTCTAGTATATAGTGAAAACTAAAGATCTAACTTCAATATTCCTCTAAAAATAACAAATTATTGTAGGATCATTTCCCTAATGCCATGCAAAGGGAAGTCTGCAACATCTGAGTTTTCACATAAGTATGTCTGCTCCTGAGAATTTTTTTGCTGTTCTATCATTTCATTTGACTACCCCTTTAACTCAGTCTCAATTATCCTAGGTTTAAAATCAATTTTCCTATCTGGTAGAACAATTTCCCTAGTCCATACTCTTTGTATATAAGTATGAGAAAGATCTTGCCAAGGTTTAGCAAAATCTTGCTGGGATTTTAAATGGAATAGTACTGTGTCTGAATATCAATTAGGAAATGAATAAATAAATTCTATTTTCCCGAAAAGTTTTAATTCGTTACTGAGGTACTTTTTAATGAAATAAATATTGTATTTTCTATATGCTTCCTGTTAGTTTCTAAAATTTAGTTGACCCGTGTATATTGACCTTCAAGCAGATATTCTGTTAAATTTATCTATTATTTCTAATCATTTGTTGGTACACTATTTTGGATTCTCAATGAAGATAGTCACATCTTCCACAATATTCACAGCTTTGTTTTCTTTATCACTCTTATAATATTTATTTTCTTTTTTCATTGGAAATACTAGCTGAGGTCAGAAAGCAAGGAAAGTGCACATTTTAATTTTGTTCTTTATTTAGAGTGAATTCTTCTAAAATTTCACTGTTGAGAATTATAATTTCTGAAAGAATTATGTAGATACACATTATCAGCATAAGTACCAGCACTGAACTGATTTCAAAAATAAATGTTGAAATTTGTCAATACTTTTCCTACACTTACTGAGATGCTCATATGTCTTTCTACTTTAATGTGTAAATGTGGTAAAGTACCACATTTTGTTAAAAACTGTCCCAATATTTGTAGGTTAACTCCATTTCATAATATATTGGATTTTTGCACGTGGTTTGTGTTTGCTAACATTTTGTTTAAGATTTCTTTTTAAATCTATATCCATAAATGCAATCATTCAGAAAATTTTTCTTTTCCTGCATGTGTCTAATTTTGTTAAAGCAGTTGTGCAGACCTCATAAAAATATTTGGGAGGTGTTCTGGGTTTTTTTTGTTTTCTATGAGAGAGAAACTTAAATATACAAAGAATGACCAGTTTCCTCATATTTTGAAAAGAATTTACATACTTTAACAATTTACTTCCTTTAGGAAAATGTTTAAAATTGATTCATTTTTAAACTGGTTACAATATTAGTTAAGCATTCTTTCTTGAATTTATTTTAATTAACTCTATTTTCCTAGAAAGTTGTCCATCTCATCTAAGCTACAAATACATTGCCATGAAGATTTTAATAGCATTCTCATACATTTTTAAATGTTTGCTACAATTGTAGCAATATATTGCATTAAATAAATTGCACTAAAAATAAACACATTGTACTAAGATTATTACATTAGGTGTGCGTTCTCATTTTTGTTTCTTAACTCCCTTCAAAAATATTTTTTTATTTGATTAGTCATATAAAAGAATTAACATTTGGCTTTGTTGATATTGTCTATTATAACTTAGTGTACTGTATCATTAATTTCTTCTTCAATATAATATTTTCCTTATTATTTTACTGACATCTTAATTCAAATGATAAGGTCACTATTTTTAAGTATCATTTTATTAGAAAAATTTATGATAATTTCCCTCTAAGAATTTTTGTCACTGTATATCACATTCATTGATATGCATATATCTTATATTCTAATTATTTTATAAATTATCACCATGAATTATTTTTGGACTGAGGTTTTTAGCAGTGTGCTTTTAAATTTTCAAGCACAGAGATTTTTGTTGTTTCCTGTCTTTTACTGGCTGTTAAAATTTACTTGTCTTATCATAAGAGGACGAGTTTTATACATTCTTAATTTTGATAGTTATCAAAAATTGCTTTTTATTTTAGAAAATGGCCAGTTGTTTGCAAATGTTCAATGTGTGTTCAAGTAATTCACAAGCTATTATTTTCATAGTTTAATATTTTCAATAAATGGAAGTCATTATTTGTGTTGTTCAAAATTTTTTATCTTCACTAAATTCTTGCCTGCAAAACAAATAATTAAGAGAGATATGGTACAGTTACATACTGTAATGGTGAATTTTTCAGTTTTTTCTATTGTTGTGAAAATTTATGTAGTTTTAGACTATTTTATTATTTGCTTACTTAGTTAATTGAATGTTTTGTCCAGTAACAAACTCAACTTTTTTTTTCCTTCTTGTGTCTTTTCCATCCTTTTATTTTCAAGCTTTCTATAATCTTATGATTTTAGTGTGTATCTTATAAATAGCATGCTACTAGATTTTCATATATAATCTGATACCCTAGTCTTTTACTTGGCACAATTAGTTTAAATTCACTGTGGTAATAAAAATATTCAGATTTTTTTCAAACATCACTTGTTGCTTTTGGGTTTTCTATACACGCATACCTCATACCTATTTCGGGTTTGGTTACAGGCCACTGCAATAAAGCAAATATTGCAATAAGGCAAATCCCACAAATTTTTTGTTTTCCCATTGCATATAAAAGGTATGCTTATAGTATCCTGATGTCTGTTAAGTATGCAATAGCATTATGTCTTAAAAAACAATTCATATACCTTAATTTAGAAAACACTTTTTTTGCTAAAAATGCTAACCATCATCTTAGCCTTTAGAGAGTTATAATCTTTTTGCTGGTGGAGGGTCCTGCCTCGATGGTGGCTGCTGGCTGACCAGGGTGGTGGTTGCTGAAGGCTGGGGTGACTGTGGAAATTTCTTAAAACAAGACATCAGTGGAGTCTGCCACATCGATTGACTCTTCCTTTTATGAACACTTTTTCTGTTGCATGCAATGCTGTTTGACAGCATTTTATCCATAGTAGAACTTCTTTCAGAATTGGACTCAGTCCTCTCAAACCCTGCTGCTGCTTTATCCACTAAGTTTAGATAATATTCTAAATCCTTTGTTGTCCTTTCAACCATCCTCATAGCATCTTCACCCAGAGTAGATTCCATCGCAAGGAAGCACCTTCTCTGCTCTTACAGAAGAGGCAACTTCTCATCCAGAGATGGCAGCAATTCACTCACCTCTTCAGGATCCACTTCTTTTTTTTTTTACATCTTTATTGGAGTATAATTGCTTTACAATGGTGTGTGAGTTTCTGCTTTATAACAAAGTGAATCAGCTATACATATACATATATCCCCATATCTCTTCCCTCTTGCATCTCCCTCCCTCCCACTCTCCCTATCCCAACCCTCTAGGTGGTCACAAAGCACCAAGCTGATCTCCCTGTGCTATGCAGCTGCTTCCCACTAGCTATCTGTTTTACATTTGGTAGTGTATATATGCCCACGGCACTCTCTCACTTCGTCCCAGCTTACCCTTCCCCCTCCCCATGTCCTCAAGTCCATTCATTCTCTAGTAGGTCTGCATGTTTATTCCCGTCCTGCACCTAGGTTCTTCATGACCATTTTTTTTTTAGATTCCATATATATGTGTTAGGGTAAGGTATTTGTTTTTCTCTTTCTGGCTTACTTCCCTCTGTATGACAGACTCTAGGTCCCTCCACCTCACTACAAATAACTCAATTTCGTTTCTTTTTATGGCTGACTAATATTCCATTGTATATATGTGCCACATCTCCTTTATCCATTCAACTGTCAATGGACACTTAGGTCAGGCTCCACTTCTTATTCTAGTTCTCCTGCTGTTTCCACCACATCTGCAGTTACTTCCTCCACTGAAGTCTTGAACACCTCAAAGTCGTCCATTAGGGTTAGAATCAACTTCTTCCAAATTCTTGTTAATGTTGATATTTTGACTTCTTCCCATGAATCTTCTTATTGGTATCTAGAATAGTGAATCCTTTCCAGAAAGTTTACAGTTGACTTTTCCCAGATCCATCAGAGGAATCACTATCTATGGCAGCTATAGTCTTACTAAACGCGTTTCTTAAATAATAAAACTTGAAAATTGAAATTCCTCCTTGATCCATGGGTTGCAGAATTGATGCTGTGTTGGCAGGCATGAAAGCAACATGAATCTCACTGTCCAACTCCATCAGAGCTTTTGAATGACGAGGTGTGTTGTCAATCTGCAGTAATATTTTGAAGGGAATCTTTTTTTTTTTTCTGAGCAGTAGGTCTTAACAGTAGGCTTAGAATATTCAGTCAACCATGCTGTAAACAGATGTGCTACTATTCAGTCTTTGCCATTCCATTGATAAAGCACAGGAAAAGTAGATTGAGCATAATTCTTAAGGGTCCTAGGATTTTCAGATGGTCAATGAGCATTGGCTTCAACTTGAAGTCACCAGCTACATTAGCCCCTAACAAGAGAGTCAACCTGTCCTTTGAAGCTTTGAAGCCAGGCATTGACTTCTCCTCTTCAGCTATAAAAGTCCTAGATGGCATCTTCTTCCAATAGAAGGCTGTTTTGTCTACACTGAAAATCTGTTGTTCAGTGTAGCCACCTTCATTAATTATCTTAGTTAGATCTTTGGGATAACTTGCTACAGCTCCTGCATCAACACTTACTGTCTCACCTTGCACTTATGTTATGAAGATGGCTTCTTTCCTTAAACCTCATGAACCAACCTCAGCTACCTTCAGACTTTTCTTCTGCAGCTTCCTCACCTCTCTCAGCCTTCAGAGAATTGAAGAGTTGTGGCCCTGCTCTGGATTAGGCTTTGGATTAAGGGAATGTTGTGGCTGGTTTGGTCTTCTACTGAGACCACTAAAATTTTCTTCACATCAGCAATGAGGCTGTTTCACTTTCCTATAATTTGTGTGTTCACTGGAGTAGCACATTTTTTAAAAATTGAAGTATAGTTGATTTACAATGTTGTATTAGTTTCAAGCATACAGCAAAGTGATTCAGTTATATATAATTCTTTTTCATATTATTTTTCATTATGGTTTATCACAGGATATTGAATATAGTTCCCTATGCTATACAATAGGTTCTTGTTGGTTATCTGTTTTATATATAGTAGTGTGTATATGTTAATCCTTAACTCCTCATTTACCCCTCCCCCACCCCCTTTCCCCTTTGGTAACCATAAGTTTGTTTTCTATGTCTATGAGTCTGTTTCTGCTTTGTAAATAAGTTCATTTGTATCATATTTTAGATTCAAATTGTAATTTCCTTCAAGAAATTTTCCTCTGCGTTCAGAACTTGGCTAACTGTTTGGTGAAAGAGTCGTGGCTCTCAGCCTATCTTGGCTTTCACATAAGCTTAATCATTTCTAGCTTTCGATTTAAAATGAGATATATGTGACTTTTCCTTTCACTTGAACACTTAGAGACCATTGTGGGGTTATTAACTCTCCTAGTTTAAATAGTTTTGTGTACAATAGGGAGGCCTGAGGACAGGGAGAGGGACAGGAGAATGGTCGATTGGAGGGGCAGTCAGAACACACACACGCTGAAGATTAAATTCCTGACCTTATAGGGGCAAGGTTCATGGTGTCCCCAAAACAATTACAACAGTAACATCCAAGATCACAAATCAAAGATCACCAAAATCATATAACAATAATGGAAAAGTCTGAAATATTGCAAGAATTGTTAACACAGAGACACAAAGTGAACAAATGCTGTTGGAAAAACGGCGCCAAAAGACTTGCAAGACTCAGGGTTGCCACAAACATTCAGTTTGTAAAAAATGGAGTATCCACAAAGCACAATAAAGTGAAGTGCAATAAAAAGAGTATACCTGTATTTTTCTCCTTATATGTCTCTTTTGAATGATAGTAGCTATGTTACATAATCTTTTTCTATTATTTATTGGTTATCTTAGACATTTTATCATGAGCATTTAATTTATAAAAGCTGACAAGCAGCATATCAGTCCATTTCCTGAATGACATATAGAAAATAAAATTATTTAATTATTATCAACCTATGTGTAATTTTGTCCTATTATGAAGTTCTCTTTATTTCCCAAATTATAAACTAATAATAATTGTACAAAATGTTTGATTTGGTTAATGTAAGTCAAGAAGGGATTCTTTTTTTGCGGTACGTGGGCCTCTCACTGTCATGGCCTCTCCCCATTGCGTAGCACAGGCTCCGGACGCGCAGGCTCAGCAGCCATGGCTCACGGGCCCAGCCGCTCCGCGGCATGTGGTATCTTCCTGGACCAGGGCACGAACCCGTGTCCCCTGCATCGGCAGGTGGACTCTCAACCACTGTGCCACCAGGGAAGCCCCAAGAAGGGATTCTTGCTCACAAATTTTTAAAATATATTTGAAAAATATTTTTAGCTTTTGGAGTTTTAATATACATGTGTAATAGGGAAGAATACATCTGACTCCATATTAGATCTCTTTTACTTTAACCTTTGTATTCTATTGCTTTCGCTACAAGTTAAGATTGTTGCCTATAGCTTGAAATATACAGGATAGCCCATTCTCAAGTATCTGGCCTTTAAAGGTGTAACACTTCTCCGTTCATATAGAGATAAAAAGTTGCAGAACAGAGAATAACATTTGTCTTATTGGAGGTTTATGTGAACATCATGACCAGACTTATGTGGACAGCTGCAAGAACAAAGGATCTGACACCAAGAAGTTTGCAAAAACAAGCTACACACCCCTTCCCTTTTAATATAAAAGAAGACTGAATTCTAACTCAGGGAAGATGGTTCTCTGGGAAGCTAGTCCACCATCTTCGCTGTCTGCTGGCTTTCTGAAAAAGTTGCTATTCTTTGCCCCAACAACTCAATTTATTGGCCTGTCATGCAGCAAGCAGTACAAGCTTGAACCTGTTAACACACACAAGGAAATACACTCTTTTTAAGTATACAATTCAAATGCTATTGATAAGTATATAAAGTTGGATAACAGTTACCACACAGCCATGATTAGTAAATCCACATACCCCACCCATCTGGAAATGACTAATCTAACAGTTATGACTTTTCTTGAGTTTCATAAATAGAATCATAAAGTATATATATTCATCCATCTGTCTTGTTTGTGTCACGAACAAATTGCTTTTGCATTTCATCCATGCTATTTTCTGTAGCAGCATTTTTCTTTGTTTTTTCATTAAAAGCATTCAATTGTATATATTTTCACCACATTTTTTACCTGTTCACAAGTTGATAGACATTTTCATTTTGGGAGGAATATGAATGGACTGATATTAAAAAACAATGTATTTGTGTGTTTATGTTTCAATTAATCTTGGGTAAATATCAAAAAGAGGAACTGTTGAGTCATGTGGTGACATTTACCTGTACATTTACCTATGGAATGCACTGTGAAGCTGGTGTCTAAATTGGACACACCATTTATTTTCATCCCCAGCAGCAACATAGGAGAGTATGTGTTGCTTGCTACAGCCATGATTTTTAATGTGAGCCACTCTAATGGGTGTATAGTGACATTTAATTGTCATTGTAATTTGCATTTAATTTGTAATTTAATTTACATTGTATTTAATGACTAAGGATGTTGAGCATAGCCATTCATTTACCTACTTTAGTGAAGTATTTGTTCAAATCTTTTACCCATTAGTATTGAGTCATTTGTCTTACTACTGAGTTGGAAGTATACATCGTATATTCTGGATATAAATCCTTTATCAGATACACATTTTGCTAATATTTTCTCTGAGACTATAGTTTACTTTTCATTTTCTTAACTCTCTTTTGAGGAGCAGTACTCATTAATTTTGATTAGATTTCCTTATCACTGTTTTTCTTTTATAGTTTGTGATTTCATGACCTAAAAAATACTGTAAGAAAGATTTTTCTTATAAATTTTCTTCGCAAAGTTTTATAGTTTTAGGGCTTACATTTAGGTCTATAATCAGCTCAACCATCTTGAACCATAGGATTAAACCCCTGTGTTTGGTTTAAGAAACACATTCAATGTCTGAATGTGTATTCAAGCAAAAGCCAGGACAAATTTGAAAAGTGTGTAGATGAATGTACCTTAAGCAGAGAAATATGTTTCCTAAATCCCAAGTGTCTTGTATTTTGAGAATTTACTTATGTGACTCCACATGTACTATATTAATAATTTTCCATGGTTGATACATCTAGTTAATAAGATTTTAAAAATTCTACATAGCATAGATTTTCCAATGTGAGAAGATTTATTGACTTCCAAGTATTATAGCTCCATAAAAATTTAGAAACATACCCAAATAAATTTTTTCTATCACTGGTGAAAGCAAAAGTAGTTGAGACATAGCAGTTGAGAGGGAGATTCAATGTATTAAGATTGTATATCCACAGCAAACTGATTTTGAAGAAAAGACTATACAGAAAGGCACAATGCTGACTCCACACTCTCAGTAAGAATCAGTTTCTTTAATTTCTCAAATGGTAAAAAAAATTTATGCAGAATCATTAAAAGCACACAAACTATAAAACAAAAATCAGATTTCCTCTTCTTCCTCCTTTCCATCAAATTATCATTATATTTATCTCATTTTTCACTCCAAGCTGCTAAGAACATACTGTGTCACTCACAGATTACACATCCTCAGTGAAACCACTTACTTCTAAACCCATCAATCTGGTTAGTCATTTTACAGCAGGACGAAAGCCAGACTGGAAAACCAATGGCTGTTTTTTTAAATTAATCTCACGTTGGAAATTAACACAGTTTCCCACTCTGTTGATCTGGAAATTGTATTTCTTTTGTTCCCATTCTGACCTCAACAGATATTTTAACAATATTTTGGCAGATTTTTTTTTGAAACACAAAATAGTAATACGTACTGGGAACAGGCTTATGAACAAAACTTGGTCCCTACAATTCAGAAAGTGATAATTTAGTAAGAGAGCGAGAAATGTAAACACAACATAATAAGAGGGTTAGTAAATGCTTGCAGGGATGAAGTGATAGTTGATGAGAGGCTGCCCTAGACCCCTCTCCATGCTGCATGGATTGGAGAAGCCTCAAGAGGTGAAAATCAACAAATGTGGAAAATAATGAACATGGAAAATAAAGTACACTTTGAAGCAGAGATTTATTCCCAGATATTTGATTTGGACAAATGAGTAGATGATAATGATAGTAACATTAAAAATTGCTAATGCAAATGAACTTTTTCACAAAGCAGAAACAGAGTCACAGATGTAGAAAACAAACTTACGGTTACCTAGGGGGATGGGGGAAGGAGGGATAAATTGGGAGACTGGGTTTGACACATACACATTACTATATATAAAATAGATAACTAATAAGAACCTACTATATAGCACAGGGAAGTCTACTCAATACTCTGTAAAGACCTACATGGGAAAATAATCTAAAAAAGAGCAGATATATGTATATGTATAACTGATTCACTTTGCTGTACACCTGAAACTAACACAACATTGTAAATCAACTATAGTCCAATAAAAGTTAATTTAAAAAATTGCTAAAGCAGAAGCAGATACACCTAAATATTAATTTTATAATAAATTATTATAGTATTAAAAGCCAGAACATTTAATTTTTAAGAATATAATGTTTCATCAAAGTTTGGAGTGCTTTTACATCCTTAGATTTTAAATTATTTTTATACAACTATCTCAATTTATTTTTAACCTTTCTAATTCATAACTTAACTATTCTAGTGATTTAAGTGGTAATCCAACATCATTTTAACTCATAAAATGCTATATCTTGCAAGATTTTTTATTTAATATGAATTTACTTTCAATTTTTATATGACCACTACCTCTATTAATTAAAGAATAATTACAAGAGTAAATACACAGGGATATTTTAGAGGGAATAATTTCATGTGTCATTTGCATTAGTGAATATTATTTTTTAATTAGGAGGATTCCATTTCTTTGGCTACCTTACTGTGGCAGCAACTCAAAGTACACACAGATAATTAGTGCCTTATGGTTGAAGGAAAGGCCACATTGGCTCTGAAACAATGCAGTCTAGTTTGGGGGAAATACCATTAAGTCTTCTTCATGTGAAAAGAATCCTACATTGCTATTTTCTACTGAAGAGGGCCTTGCTTGGGAGACAGATGAAAAACTCATCCTCAAAAAGGACATGACCTTAAAGATACACATTGGAAAAGAAAAGATCTAAAATGAACAAAATCATATCAATCCTAGTGAAAATTACTATTCATAGTACTAATAAGATGCAAGTTATATGGAAGAAATATCAATAACAGGGTGGGGTGAGCATAGGGTACACTGAATATAATCAGCTCTAACATAACAGGTGCAGAATAAAGACTCTGAAAGTTCATAATGGACGTGAACATATAAATTATTCGAAAGGAGTTTCTGCACCAGATGCCAAAGAGTTTAAAAGTGATCAAGAGTGAATTAACAGCGTTTAAAACTAATCTGCCGCTCACCTAGACCGTTGACCTACGAATCCAAGCCTTGCAATTCATCAGGAAATACATTTGCATAAAAAGCCCTAATTATAGAATACAGAGAATTCACTTTTTTAGTAGGACAGACTAGATTCTAAATACACTAGATGGAACGAGGTCTGTAGATTTGGTAAGTTAAACACTTCAACTGTTGTGAAGTGTTACTTAAAATTAAATTTTAACATGTCACATTTATCGAACATATTATGAGGGGCTATTCTTAATCCCTGTCTGAATTCTCGTGTCCAATGCTGTATTAAAAATTAAGAGAAGTTTATTTTAAATAACACAATTGGAAAAGTGACCACAACCGTGTGTGCATCAGATTCTTAACTTCTCTAAGTAAATATCGCAGACTTGTACCTTTAGAAACTATATTTCCACATGTTTTCTCATTTTGGATTTAATTACCGAATTCATCAAAGGATGATCTAGGGTGCCTTCCAGGCCAAAAAATTTAGAAAATGTTGTCAGTCAAAACTTCAAAGGGATGTCTTGGGCTTGTTTGTACACACTGATGTTATTACTTGTTAAGCAAAATGTATCCTTAGGTCATTCAAACCTATTTTAAGATCCCTCCAAAGAGAGGATGTACTTTTCATAGCAGCTTCACCCCAAATATCAGCACATTTCATGTTCTCTACGCACCTGCCCACATTTCATCCTTCACCTTTGTTAAGTGAAAAGTAACTTGACCTGAAGCAGTCAGAGTCACCAGGCTGTGTATGCACCGCAGTTCCAACTACTGGGACGTGTCAGAAGTCTAGCCCAGTGGGAGCGGGTACCAGGAGAAGGATTATCACAGAGCCCCCTGGTCAGACAGCACCCGGGGCCCCACTCCTCTGCTCCGTCTGTGGTTAGGGGGCTCATTCAAGAGCTGCTGGGGCATTCTCACTTGAAGTCTTCATGAGAAAAGCGTTTTCCATTCTGTTTCCCAGAATATGCTTCACCTCCTCCCTCTGCCAAGATCCCTTCTTGACACCCCCCGCCCCCCTGACTAGGCCTTGAAGAGTTAGGACTTGTTTTCTCTGCAAAGTAAGTCATTCCTTTACTTCTTATCTCCATATCCCAACTCTGGCCCATATCTCAGCTTTCAGAGAGTGAATGCCCACGTTTTACTCTGTGAGCGATATTTTCATTTTTAACTGAAGCAACTTGCTTCACTGAGTCATTGTTGCTACTTAAACTGGGAAATAGCAAAAGAGCAGGGGGTTAGGGCAATACACACATAATCCACAGAAGTAATTAAGTGTATAACCATAAGTATTAAATTGGAGAGGTCCTTGGCAAAGAGTGGAATCAAAACTCTACAGCGTGCCATGGTGAGTATCTTTTTTAATTTTAATTTTATTTAAAAAATTGTTTTCATTGGAGTATAACTGCTTTACAATGTTGTGGTAGTTTCTGCTGTACAACGAAGTGAATCAGCTGTATGTATACACATATCCCCTCCCTCCTGGGCCTCCCTCCCACCCCACCCCCCATCCCCCCATCTAGGTCATCACAGAGCACCGAGCTGAGCTCCCTGTGCTACACTGCAGGCTCCCACTAGATCTATTTTACACATGGTAGTGTACATATGTCAATCCTAATCTCCCAATTCACCCCATCCCCCTTTCCCCTGCTGTGTCCACCCGTCCGTTCTCTACACCTGCGTCTCTATTCCTGCCCTGCATATAGGTTCATCTGTACCATTTTTCTAGTCTCCACATATATGTGTTAATACACAATATTTGTTTTTCTCTTTCTGGCTTACTTCACTCTGTATAACGGACTCTAGGCCCATCCACATCTTTAAAAATGACCCAATTTCATTCCTTTTGATGGCTGAGTAATATTCCATTGTATAACTGTGCCACATCTTCTTTATCCATTCGTCTGTCGATGGACACTTAGGTTGCTTCCATGTCCTGGCTATTGTACATAGTGATGCAATGAACACTGTGGTACATGACTTTTTGAATTACGGTTTTCTCAGGGTATATGGCCAGGAGTGGGATTGCTGGATCATATGGTAGTTCTATTTTTAGGGTTTTTTTTGTGTGTGTGGTACACGGGCCTCTCACTGTTGTGGCCTCTCCCGTTGCAGAGCACAGGCTCCGGACGCAGAGGCTCAGCGGCCATGGCTCACGGGCCCAGCCTCTCCGTGGCATGTGGGATCTTCCCGGACCGGGGCACGAACCCATGTCCCCTGCATCGGCAGGCGGACTCTCAACCACTGCGCCACCAGGGAAGCCCCTATTTTTAGTTTTTTAAGGAACCTCCATACTGTTCTCCATAGTGGCTGTATCAATTTGCATTCCCACCAACAGTGCAAGTGAGTTCCCTTTTCTCCACACCCTCTCCAGCCTTTATTGTTAGTAGAATCTTGATATTTACTCTTCTTCCATGGAATCCCCAGTTCTCTTTGTACCTGTGATATATTCTGAGCAGTTGCAAAGGCTCCTGGTGGCTCATTCCACCCTCCTTCTAGTGCCCTAGAAGCACTGCATGCATACTCCTGCATGCTGCTTTCTAAGACCAAAGCTGCTTTATCTCTGAGGCTGTCTTTGGTTCTTATCAAAGTCAAGTTTCCTCTCGTGAAAAGGGAGGTAAACGTTGCAAGAAGAACAGGTGTTATCTTGAATCTCAAAGCAGAAACACAGTGTATAAAGCAGGCTAAAGGCAATGCAGAATCACAAGTGTAGGTTTGGGGTAATGTGCTGACAGAGATGCTGTTACACAAGTCCTTGAAATTTTGCATCCTCATAATTGGTGTCTGGAGTTCAGTGAGAGGAGGGGTTGCAATCACAGCTGAAACAGCTGACGACTTGTCTACCTCAGCACCCACCATCACTCTGGGATCCTGAACCCACTGACAGACATCAGTGTGCATAAAGCCATAAAAATGCCCTTACACAATCATATGCCCTTTGCTCTTGAAGTGCATCCTTCTGTTTTCATTGATTAAACCTCTTCCCTTCTGGGAAAGAAATTCAGAATTATTATCCTCATTCTCAGGTATTGTTAGAGAAAAACCATCCACAAACCTTTGTGTAAAAGAGAAGTAAACTACCAATGCTTGTCTCCAATTAAGTTCATACAGTAGTCCAGCATATAAAACATATAATGGCAAATCAATTTTGTTTGAAACAAAGGTGAAAACCTGTGAATCATGCTACCCAACCCCCTATGCTCTCACCCCCTACCCCCATCATGGTTCATCAGTGAACCCCATCAAACATGCATTTAAAAGCCCATGTAGTACAACCTCATTTCTCAGATGTCGTTCCCAATAAGTAAAATAGTTGACAGACCTCTTAAAAATCCTGAAACGGAAACCCAGCTCTTAAGTGCTCATTCAGAGTCTTTGTACAAAACTATGAAACAGTTTGCATTTTAAGTTGATCAGTCTATGAAAAAAAAAATTTTAAAAGGAAATTATTTAAAAGGGAAAATGAAAAAAGTTGGAGAAATAATTGTTCCTGCTTTTTATTCTCGTATTTTGCTATTTATCACTATTTCGAAGTCAAACACTGCAAAGTTAAAGGTGATTAATCATTGGGTTCAGTGTGCCTCTTTGAAGATAGTTTCCCATTCAGAGAGTCTGTCTTCATTGTCTGCTTTTCTACAGCATCTTCTGGCGGGAAGTTGATCTTGGGAGATCACTGAAATTGACAAAACTGAGATGTGAGGTGCTCAACATTTTCCTGATGGCAGCTGAGAACTGATGTTTGCAAAGGGATTTGACTCAAAGATTTCTATCCCATTGGCATGAAAACACTGCTGATAAATGCCATATTTATTTCTCCAGACTTAGAAGCTGGGTATCTACACACTTTTGAATTAAAGCTCATAAATAATTCTCATTGTATTCTCTGGTTCCTCTAGTATCCTTCAGTGATCCGTTGGTTGTATTAGAATGCAAAGACTCATTTCCAAATTAATTCGAGAGCCAAAGAAAAATTCTATTCCTTCCAAAGGTCAAACATTCTGATGGAGAGGAGTTAGTGTAAGGCTTTGAAAAATGTTTTGTAAGGTGTAAGAGCAACTCAGACTTTACCGAGTCAAATTCTAGCATAGAAAAAATACAATTAACAGTTTTGTTGAAAGAGATGCAAAACTCTATACAACAAAATGAAATAAAGGAATGAGAAAATATTAACATTAACATTAAAAATCTAAATAAAGCTGTTTAAAAATCTAACTTCTGTTATGACTTAAGTATTTCATGAGCTGTCAATCTACTTTGCTGTGCATGGCGAAAATGCACAAAGAAATATGCACTTTATAAATATACTTTGGTAAACTTGACTGTCACAGTCTCATTTTTATGACTCTGGGGAATAGTCATCTCTGGAGAATCCTTAAAATTAAAAAAGAAATCTCTGAAGCTACTTTGGATTAATTGCTTTGGAAGTTTCAAATACAGATGCTTTGATCATAAGCTTAAATAAATGCAAAATAAGAAAGAATATTAAGTTGCTTTATCAATCCCTAAGGCCTTCTGTCTAGAGCTTACTGACTTGGAAGAGCAGAAATACGAGACCAAAAACAGCTCAGATAAAAACGGGTCTATAAACTAGACCAACATTTAACAACAAAATGCTGGGGATATTGTTAAGTGAAAAAAAACACATCTAGTCCTCAAAACACCACCTGCCTTCTAAGCCTTGAATGCCCAGAATGTAGACACCTAAAACACATAAAACAGCTACTCTTGATCTGCAATGCTGGCTTACATGCTGGGGATTTATGTGACTTGTTCAAGGTCACACTTACCTCCTTCTATGTGTTGTCTGTCCTACAAATAGTTCATTGACACTTATAGATAAAAGTGGGCAATTTGGAAATATTTTGTATACCACACTTCAGTTTTCATAGAAGATGTAAAGCGAGAGTACCAATGAAAGAACTACTTCCACCTTTGTGCATTTTGTAAATTCCCGGTGGTGTTTTGTTTTGTTTTTTTCTGCGGTACGCAGGCCACTCACTGTTGTGGCCTCTCCCTGTTGTGGCCTCTCCCGTTGCAGAGCACAGGCTCCGGACGCGCAGGCTCAGCGGCCATGGCTCACAGGCCCAGCCGCTCCGCGGCATGTGGGATCCTCCCGGACCGGGGCACGAACTCGTGTCCCCTGCATCAGCACGCGGACTCTCAACCACTGCGCCACCAGGGAAGCCCCCCATGGTGGTGTTTTGATGTCAAAACTACAGTAGGTGTGGGATGGGATGGGGTTTGGCAAATGAGGACCAGTGGGCAGTTAGCTGGACCTGGTCTTGTCCTGTGGATCCTCAATACAGTCCTGGATACTGTACAACTGTTGATTGATTTTCTAGATATGTGTGGAGGGATAGTTTTTTTTTTTTTTTAATCATTAATTACCTGAGACTGACTCTAACTGTCCTGCACGTAAATGAAGTATCTAAGAACCAATATAGGGTGTTGATTGGGAGCGGTTCCTGGATTACCAGGGTTTGAATTCTGGGCCTGTCACTAGCTGTCTGACCCTAGATGAGTTACTTCATCCTCCTGTGCTTTGGTTTCTCTCCTTGTGAAACAGGGATGGTCATACCAGAAGGCTGTGATAAATAAACACAAAGAACCTGCAACGGTGCTTGATGGACAACAAAGACTCTACGTCTTAGCTATTTCCAATATTTCTAATAGAGAAGTAATAGGTAAATCAGGGGAAGTTTATACTTTTTGTTCAAACTCTATTAAACCTTATGTACCCTTTCACAAAAATCCATACCTACAATGGTAAGATGGCAGCTTTTCTTATTCAAATCACCAACAGTACACAACCACATCATTTTTTTTTGATTTAGGTATACCTGGCATCCCCTGGTGGATGCAGGGAACAACTTCCCCCCACCCCCAGATTTATGAACATCTGGCCTAATGACACACAGGTACCCCTGGATGTGTAATAAGTTTATTACTCACATGGTACACAGGAAGTGGATTTCCTCAAGGAGAAGGGCTCAGGTTGTGTCTGGAGAGAAAGAGGAACAGGAGGAGATGGGTGGCTTGGAGTGTGGGTTATGGTCACTGGGTGGAGTGGATGGGCTGCTCTATTGTGATGAGTTTCCACCTGTGACCTGAGACAGGAGGTGTGGCGGTGCAGAGGGATTCCTCAGTTATGGAGGAAGGGGTGTGTGGTAACCTGAAAACTGTCTTGCTAACATCAAAAATGGAATCTTTTTATTACAATATCTTCCTGTATTTGCATCATTCATAGTGATTCCAGGTTGAATTATAAGAATCTCACTACTTTGATATGACTCCTAATGTAACTATTGTGTCTCATAAGTTTACACTGAACACTATCATTTATTATTATTTTAATACCTCCCTTATATTGATGGCATTGTCTTGGTTTATGTTCCTTATATAAGTAGGCTATAGAATCTGTGAATTTCATTTTAATATAGGAAATAATGTTATAAAACTTTTGTTCTTAAAAAGTGTCACTGAGTCTTACAGGTTTAAGAATTTCTGTATTAAAATGTGGACTTTTCTGAGATTTAGAAAAATGCATAAGAAGTGGTAGGGAAAAGTTAAGGGGACATTCATAAAACAACATTTTTTCCAAGTGCTATAACATGTAATATTATTCCCCAAGTGAATTTATTATCCTAACTTTTTATGCATGTCTTTACTAACCTACATACAGATGGTTTTTGGAGCAAGATGCTTTGTCCCAAATCTTTCAAGGAAAGACCTTGATTGAACAATCTATGCTGCAAATTTTAAAAAAGAAAAAAGAAAAATCTGTATATGCCAGAAGGCTTCCATAAGCCCAGCTGGTGATCCATGAGTTTGGAGGCCTTAGGCTGGATTAACTGCCTTAAATTTTTAATTAATTGCTTTAAGGTATTGATTTATAAACACTGAGAACTGCCGTGTAGCAACGAAGAAGTTATTTCACAAATAACTACAGAAAATACACACTTGGAATCAACAAATGGCAAAACACAGGTGAGGGAAAAAGCATTGATAAAGGTACTCTATTTACTGAGGAATTCAGAGTGATAGAATTAGATGGTCTCCACAGAGAAAGAAAAAACCTGTAAAATGAAGTTCTAAAAAATAAAACTTCTGAGGCTGTATGGTCATCCTCAATCAGTAAGTACACTTCATTTTTTGGGTGGTGGGCAAACGTGATGACAGTTGACGTCACTGATGCAGCTTGAAATTGTATGCTTTTTGGGAGTGGGTTCTAATAAAGTCTTTATCATGCACAGAACGCTCTTCAGACCTGTTTTCATATGGTGATGCTTAAAAGGCTAAAGAGAGGTAGGGCTGTTTTCCCCTGACCCCACTGTACATATTTCTGTTCAACTTCATCTCCCCAGGAGAGGAAGATTATTTACCCATGAATGTGACCAAGCCCAGGGCATTCTTCATCTGCTGGTGTACATAAAGTGCAGGGTGGTGGGGCTCTGTAGGCTGGCATTCAGTTACATCATTTTTTGAGAATCATGTGATTGTTCATTAAAAGAGCTGGGTGTTTTATGGCCTCTCATTATTATAAACAAATATGATACTTGCTTCTTGAAAACATCCCATCCCTACTGCTAATTTCTATTCTTCTTCAAGACTCAGGTGATTCCCAAAGTGGAGAAGGTTCCATATAGCAACGTAAGAGAGTGCTGTAAAGGATATGGACGTAAATGCAATCCAAAAATCTTACTTGTGTCCCCTACTTTTTTTTTTAGACCCAACTCCTGCCGTCTCTCAACTTTCTAATTATTCCATGGTTTATGCATCTACCTCCAAATAGCTCTTAACTACCAATATCCTTTGAAAGTTTTACAAAGCATATGGAGAAAGGAGAGTGTAGGGTTTAGGTTTAAAATAGCATCTTATATAAGTCCCCGATGGAGCTTCTTCCAAATTACTTTACAAGTTACCCTGGAGGAGGGAGTAGAAAAAGAAAGAAAGAAAAAAGAAAAAAAATCACAAATAGCAGAACATTCTGGGTCTCCTCTTCAACTTTCGCCACGATTTATATAGAAAGGCTAAGAAGTGATGGAAACGTACTGTGAAACAGGAAAGTAGGCTCGCTATTCGATGATGATGAATGATCAGTAGTGGCTGTAACGGTAGTAGTTCTGCTATTAGAAATGCCAGAAAAGAATTATTAGAAGGCTGGAAAGGGAGATCAAAAGATATTTAATCTATCTGAGACTGCCCTTCCTTATCTTAGAGATATATACTCTGCCACAGAAAACTGGGTAGACAGGTCTACACTGCACAGCAAGGCCTTTAACGGAAGACCTCTTCCTAAAATCATTTACTCTAGGGAAAGTGACAAGCAGCCCTAATACCCAGGACGTGGCCTGGCACCATCAGCCAGGCTGTGGGGTTGCAGGGACCTGGTGTGGCCATTACTGTTAGGACATACATTTTACTACTGAACACCAATTACTTCACCCAGCACCAACAGCAGACAAAGCCACTCTGCGAGTTTGACGGGCGGACAGAAATAGCACAACTCTGTATTCGTATCAAAGCCTGATATGTGTATTCATATCACATGCTGCAAACATGAAGAATGACCAAATATCTCCATTTACTGGCTGATATGATTGCTTCTCTACCAGTTACAGATTTAGCGCTGCTCCCTTCTTTCTTCCTTCTAGATGAAATATAGGCACCTAATAATAGAGAATCACCCCCACTTCATACAATCCACGACTCCCACTTCCTTGGAATCTTCTCCAATCACCTACCCCAAGTCAAATTCTATATTAGTTTCTTTCTTATAGTTTCTCTGGAAATAAGCAAGGGGCAACCAAATGAGCACAGGCAAAGGCTATTTATTCAGAGCATACTGTAGCAAAACAGTCAGCCACCAACACTTGCGTTTTGGCAGGGAGTCAAAGGCAGGCAGAGGAGGGGGGCATCCTATGTGGTTGGTTAGGGGTACATATTTGGCTTTCTCTAGTTGGTCCTAAGTTGGAAGCAGGGACAGAAATTCAGAAAGCTGTCAGTTATTAACAAGTCCTGGCCATTTGGGGTCGCTCGTTATGGGGTGGGGGGTTTCTAAACTGGCCTCCACACACAGAGGGCAAGGAGAGACCAAATAAAGAGGCAGACGCCCCAGATTGGTGGGTGGCAGATGTGGAACAGAGACACTCAAAACAGGTTGAGACTCCTGCTACCTGGATAAGAAAATGCTGGCTCTCACACTTAACCACCTTGACCACCTCTTCTATATACAGGTCTTTCATACTTATATGATAGAAATGAGCAATCTGCAATATTTTTATTCCACATTTCCAGTTTAACGTAAAATGTAAAGCAACAGTCTCAAGGAAGAAACACTCCCACCGTGGAGCATCTCACAAATTCTTGGTGGTGTGTTGGTTTTACAAAGACAGGAAGTGAGGGGAGGGCTAGTGAATGCAGCCACAGTTCCATACGTGGTACATTTTCCCCGAATGCAATGAGCCAGTAAGCCCAAATTTCTTTGACTAGAAGTATATTCCTGGTGGCCTTTGGCTAGAGGTCATTGACAGAAATGGAGGTCCACTGAGATCCACTCAAGACCCTTGCTGACTGTTAGTCTCAAGTCAGTAAGAGTGAGCACCTCTGGGGCCCCTTGAGTCTTTTGGCTAAGTTCTAGAGACAGGAGGGTTCATATCCTGACAGTCTTATGATTCTTCCAGGTCCTCTCAAGGTAAGACTGTGCCTCCCCACAGGCTGAACACCTGCTCCCTTTAGAATTTCTCACGAACACATAAACTTGCATGCAGATTTGTGTAACTGACAAAATTTTACCAGTAACAATTTAGACCAGCAATGGCTACTTTGGTAACATTTCCATATGAATTTTTTTTTTTTTTTCCATTTGAGAGATAGGTAGGGTACCACCCAGAGAAGACCTTCTCACCTGTTGAAAGGAAGAGCTCATGGATTTAACATAGGAGACACCCTCTTCTTTGTCTCCATAGTTCAGGAATTAATAATGTTGGCTTTTATATCACACAACTTGTTAATGGTCAGGAGACTGAGTTATTAAAACAACTGTAATGCACCTCATTTGCGGATGTGTGTCCATGTTGATTTTCTTGACTCTAAAGGTTATTCTCCCCTCAACTTTCAGAGGGAAAATTGTTGGTCTTTTACAGTAAAAAAGTCATTTGTTTGAAGCTGACCTTCTCTCACTTTGTTTTTTTATTTCTCTCTCCCTTTTTTCCCCTCTCTTAGTAAACTTTAAAGATTTATTAATCAGGAAAAAACATAAATAAAATTTATGTCACTATGTGAGGACTCTTAGGGATATTTAAGTACAGATAAGATTCATAACACCTAAATAAAAGAAAGAAAATACATTCAAGGCTTTGTGTTTTGTTGTGGATAGTGAAAATATTATATACATAATAGTATTTGTTACTATAGCTACAAGATAAAGAGGAAGAGCCTTGGTAACAAGAAAAAGATAAAACAAAAGAATATAACGTTCTCTTTAACATTTGACTAAATTATTAAATTAAAATTATGTTTAGTGACCAGTGTTTTATATCAGTTTCTTACTTAGAAATCATCCAAGCATGCAAAAATTATTTACTAATTGAATATTTTGTCTAAGGTTTGGTTAGTTAGATCTGGAAATTACAATTTTAATAACACATTATATTCCTATGGTAACATTGTAAGAATTTACAATTTACAATGGTCTTGCACAAACCGAAACATTGTGATGACATTACTTTTATATGGTAAGCTAAATTTTAAAGGCATGACTTAGGGTCTTTGTGCAAGAATAAATTGTAAATTCCTACAATGATGCTAATAATAGGAATATAATGTGGTAGCTAAAATTAGAACTTTCAGATTTTTAATTTTAAAATTTAGAAGAAATATTTAGTTAAATAATAAATAATTTTGCATGCCTAGGTGACCTTTAAGTAAGAAACTGACATAAAACACTGGTTACTAAACATAATCTTAATTTATTAATTTAATCTTATTACTTATAATAGGTTAAAACATGCAAATTACTTTGTATATCATATATGTACATTTACACATAATATAGAATTTATATACATTTATTTTGTTACCTCCATTTCTTAAAATAATATGAAATGAATAGAATGGTGAAGAAAAAATACTTCAGATTTCTCTTATGTCTGGAGAGGAAATACATTGGTTATTTGGTTAAAAATGGTAATTTTTATAAATGGTTGATTACACTAGGTACCATACTTAAGAGAAATACAAATATGTATACATATACACACACAGAAAATGGGGGTAACTTAATAGTTTGTTTCTTACGAAAATTATCGCTACTTTCCAAGACGGTAAATTTTGATCATTTTTCTGAAAACTGAGTTGTAATAAGAGAGAAAAGAACAAAGTTACAGAAAATTAGCCTAGGAATTGTATATGTCTATCTATCCATTCTCCAGAAGCATAGCCAAGAAATACAGTTGTCTAAAATGAAATCAGCTAATACATGGGATCAAATCCAGATCCTTTTCAAGTGGTGAATGCATAGATCTCCACTGATTCCAATATGATTTAATAGCAAAGAAAGAGTTGCTCTACGAAATAAAAATTCTGAATAGTTAGAAAATGAACCATCATCCTGAAGATCCAGATGCAAAACATACAGAGAGAAAGTATTCATCATAGGAACCATAAGGAAACTTTAGAAAACTCTATGACACACTCAACAGTAAGTGAGGAGACCTGGATGCTATAGATGGGTGAAGTGGAAAGAAATAACTTATACAAAATTATCATATGATTACATGAATAATGACTAAAATATGGAAGAACGAGAAGAAAATTGCAAAAAAAAAACGCTGAAATTAAAATCAAGTTGAAATTAAAATTTGTTTTTATTTTTTATTTTCTTGCTTGTGTAAAAAATGTCCAAGCTGGTAAGAGTGTGGTGAGTCAAATACTTGCATACACTGGTGGGAGATGAGTCTACGGATACTATCTTCCAGGAAAGGAATTTGGCAATATTATCAAACATAAAATATATGCATTTTAACCATAGCAATTAGAAAGTAAGGATAATAATTATAGATATGTTCATACTCAGAACTCTGGAGGTACATGATGGGTTTCTGAACATTTTTTAAAATGCTACAGTAAAAATTTTTCAAATAAAAATGTGGTGAAAAGCATCACAAATTTAACAAGATAATATTAATGTACTTCAGTCATGAAAGGTGGAAAAGTATGAATATATTTAAGCTGAAGAGTTAATTTAGGGGATTTACTTTTCAGTATTTTTCAATTATACTCTTGCATTTACTCTTCAGTATGTTTCAAATTTCTGCAATAAGATAATGTTTATTTTATCTTATTAAACATAGCTCATTTTATTGAAAATATACCTTTTTCTTATTATATTTTTATTTGCAAAATAATTAGAAAGTATGCCATATTCCTTGGCCCTATATCAGACAGATAAGTGAAATAGAATTCAGAGGATGTACATTGTCTAATACCACTAGAATTTTGGCAGGTTGGTGTTAGGTTAGAGGATTTTTACGGCAAACAAGATATACGAACTCTCAGTAGCAAAATAATGGGTCATGGGCATGAAATGTACAGCATGGGGAATATAGTCAATTATATTGTAATATCCTTGTATGTGACAGATGGTGACTAATCATCGTTATCATTTTGTAATGTATAGAAATATCAAATCCCTATGTTGTACACCTGGAACCAACATAGTGTTGTAGGTCAATTATACATCAATTAAAAAAAAAAAAAGTAAACCCTGGAGGAAATGCATCTAAATGTTTTTGCACTGGGTCCGGACGCGCAGGCTCAGTGGCCATGGCTCACGGGCGCAGCCGCTCCGCGGCATGTGGGATCTTCCTGGACCGGGACACGAACCCGTGTTCTCTGCAGCGGCAGGCGGACTCTCAACCACTGCGCCACCAGGGAAGCCCGCATCAAAATGTTAATGACGGTTATATCTGGGGGCTGTGGATTATGGGTGATAGTTATTTTTTACTTTAAGATTTTATAGATTTCTAGTCATCAGCAATGAATATGTATTACTTGTAAAATTAGAAAGAAAACAATAAATGTCATTAAAAATGAAAAAAAAAGATTTTAAAAAAGAAAAAAAGGCAAACAAGTACAAGGAACAAATAATACAAGTCTTTTACATTGTAAGCAAAATGCCAGACTATGATTCAGCAGACTTAGGTTCTGGCTCTATTAGCTTTGAATTTTAGGTTAAGGCAAATATTTCTGCTCTTATTTTCATTCTGAAATATATAATAGTCATATAAGAAGTTATCTCATGTCCTGCTGAACTTTAAAATTTAATTTTTTAAGTTAATAGAGCTCAATACTGAAAGTTATGACCGTAGATTCAATACTGGTCTCTTTAGAAGGATGGATTATCTTGCCTTATGCTTTCTTCATGGTTTTATTCTCTTTCCCAACGTGTAAACAATGCAAGCTAGTAATTGTTTTTATTACATTTTCATATTTATATTCTTACGTAATTTAATATTTAACCATATAATACATAATTATGTCTGGAACATAAACAGTTTTAAATTAGTCTTGTTTTAAATATTTAAAAAGCATATGGGCTATTTTATGTATCACATGTATTTTTTAAGAAAATAAGACTGAAGTATGTATTCCTAAATAATCCCTTCTATGTGTGATGTTGAAAAATTAAACAAACTCTTCTTAATGGATAATTATTAGAACCATACAAACTCCTATCATATTAGTTTGTTTGCATAGATAATTGTGCTATTTAATAATTGTGAGTATTTATATGACCTCAGGAAGATAATACATTCATTTAGGCTGATTAAAACTTTTCTAGTAGGCAAACTTGGTGATCTACTGAACAAGTGTTGCATCAACTTCTCCTCTTAGCTAATGATATTGCTACTTCACAATCATGTCTGCAGAAAACATTACTCAGTAGAAGATTTTTGCTTACATAACATTACTTTTTCACTAAAGCAATGCAATATAAACAGGTATTGGCTGGATGCTTGAAAAATGTTTCTTACTGTCCAAAGCAAAGTAGAAGAAATGTGCAACAAGTATAGTTAAAGTGAATAAAAAAAGTTTATATTATTTTACGCAAAAGGAGATTGCTTACTAGATTATCAGTTGTAAGAATTGGAATACTTAGAAAAGATAAGTTGAATATGTATATTAGGTTGCGAGGGCTGGCCATAACAGAATTCCACAGGCTAGGGGGCCTAAACAACAGGCATTTATTTTCTGAGAGTCTGGAAGCTAGAAGTCCATGATGAGTGTGTCAGTGGGGTTGGTTTCTTCTGAGGCGTCTCCCCTTGGCTTGCAGATGGCTCCTTCTAGCTGTGTCCCGTGTGGTCTTTTCTCTGTGCACATGCATCTCTGGGGTCTCTCTGTGTGTTCTAATTCCCTCTTCTTACAAGGACACAGGACAGGTCGGATTAGGCTAGTGGCTTCTTTTTAACTTAATCACCTCTTGCGTGCACTGTCTCCAGGAACACTCATAATTTGAGGTACTCAGGGTTAGGGCTTCAATTTAGGAATTTTCCAGGTACAAAATTCATCCCAGTCTGCAAATATTACTTTCAAATTTTCTTCTAAACCAATCTTGCAAATTGATGATCTAAAGATGCTGATTTTGTTTAGCTAGCTCACACACTTTAAGAAAAATGGAATTTGCTGTTTAACGGTATTTAAATATGTGGAGATTTCATTTAAATATTGATATGGAATTTTCCAGAAAAATGGGAAACGAGGGCTAAAACAGGCTCTCACCTTTCCTACAAGGAGGTGAGCACACAGAGTTGTCACCACACTTTAGAAGTCCTGTGCTCTCCACGGGCCCCATTTCCACCTGGCCTGTCTCATGGGCTAATGGTTGTCTTCAGATATTTAAATTTTACACCTCTTCTAAACTACTTAAACTATTTAAGCTCCAGATACATCAAGTCACATTAGATATGTGGTACCACATGCGTAAGTGCCACATTACTCAAATTTTTTTATTTTTTATTTATTTATTCATTCATTTATTTTTGAAGTATAGTTGACTTACAGCATTATATCAGTTTAGGTATACAACAAAGTGATTTGATAGTTTTATAAATTAAGCATTATACAAAATTATTATAATATTACTGAGTATATTCCTTGCGCTGTATGTTACATCCCTATGATTTATTTAATTTCCAACTGGAAGTTTGTACCTCTTAATCCCCTTCAGCTATTTGGCCCATTCCCCCACCCCTCTGCCCTCTGCAACCACCAGTCTGTTCTCCACATCTGAGCCTGTTTCTGTTTTGCTATATTTGCTCTTTTGTCTTTTAAATTCCACATATAAGTGGAATAAGACAGTATTTACCTTTCTCTGTCTGACTTATTTCACTTAGCATAATGACCTCTAGGTCCATCCATGTTGCTGCAAATGGCAAAATTCCTCACTGTTTGTTGCAGCACTATTTACAATAGCCAAGACATGGAAGCAACCTAAGTGTCCATCAACAGATGAACAGATTAAGAAGATGTGCTATACAGTGGAATGATATTCAGCTATGAAAAAAAAGGAAATCTCTATGTTATTGTTTAATGATTAAGGTTATAACAGAATATGTATACCTGTATTATAAATGGATATAATAACATATAGACAAGATAATTTCCATTGTAAAAATCTACCACATTAAACCAGGGATTCTCAACTGAGGTAAGCTAAAATTATGAAAGACTGCATTTCAAAAAAAATAGAAAGATTTATTACTTAATGATAGCAATTTAATTCTTTTAAGTTATCCTACTGTTACTTATTGTACTTGTAGTTTTTATAGTCAATGGATTTTAACGTGCTATTCTAAATGCTTATTTCTTTTTAAAAACAAAAATTAAAACTTTTGCCATATTATTCATTTTTAAATGCTAATTTTAGTCTCAATTTTATGTCCATCATCTTATTAACTTCTTTTGTATCCATACTTTAAAAAAAATTTTTTTAAATTTTTACTTATTTTATTTTTGGCTGCATTGGGTCTTCGTTGCTGCACACAGGCTTTGTCTAGTTGCGGTGAGCAGGGGCTACCCTTCGTTGCGGTGTGTGGGCTTCTCATTGCGGTGGCTTTTCTTGTTGTGGAGCATGGGCTCTAGGTGTGCAGGCTCAGTAGTTGTGGCTCACGGGCTTAGTTGCTCTGCGGCATGTGGGATTTTCCTGGACCAGGATTGAACCCCTTCCCCTGCATTGGCAAGTGGATTCTTAACCACTGCACCACCAGGGAAGTCCCTGTATCCATACTTGGATGGAAATAGATTTTTCTTTTTTGCCTGATTTATTTACTCTTGATTTAAATACAGTTTAGGTTTGATTTTGTTTTGTTTAACTCTTTTTCTCTTTTATTTTTTCTGAATTACACTGACAAAATACCACTTTAGCTTTACCTTAAATTATATATCGCACAACAAATGCTTTTCCAACATTTTCTTTATAGGCATTTCATCTGATATATATTTTTATTAATCTATAGTTTAAGCTTTTATACTTGTAGATAAAACTAGCATACAGGAGTAGGTACTAAGAACAACATTTCTCCTTGCAAAGGAAATTAATGATAAGTAAATAGATCATTTATATATGAAAACTCAAGCAATAACTACTAATTTTAAGTACCCCATTCTGCTTTTCATATCAAGATCCTGGGAGGTAAGATAAGATGTTGCCGTTTTCAAGCAATAAATGGAGCCACATTCTCCCCATTGAAATATCAATACATAATTTTTTTTTAGTTTTAAGTATTTCTGTCTACTATATTTCTGGTAATACTAGTGAATCCAAAATTTCATGGTTAAAAGGGTGATTGCATGATAACTAAGTTTCCAGGCACTTTCTGGTTTGCTTCTCCACTCTTACATGTCAGGCCAGATAATGACTCAGGATTTCTTCTGTAACTTTGTCCAGTCACCTGGTATGCATTCAGCCATTGAGAAGCAAGAGTGAGAAGGAAGGGCATACATCCTCACTGAGATCCATGTCATGAAGTCCGATTGCACCCAATGGTCAAGCACCTCCTGTCATGGACACTGGAGCTATAAGCTCAGTGCGTTATTGTTGTTGGTACTTCACTATTTAACAGAGGAGAACAAACCTGACTTCATATTGGATCTATTACTTTAGCTCTAACATTTGTGCTCTGTTGCCTGTGCTTAGTCATGCTGCACCTTTGTCTCAAACTATAAGAGAATGTCGCCTATTGCCTGAAATATACAGAATAGCCCATTCTCAATGTCCTGCCTCCCAGGCTTGAGTTTTAAAGGTGTAACACTTTTCCATTCATATAGAGATAAAAAAGTTACAGAACACAGAATAACAATTGTCTGATTGGAAGTTTATGGGAACATTGTAACCAGACTTAAAAAGGATTCCAGTACCAAGATGTTTGCACCAACCAGCCACATCCCCACCCCTTTCAGTACAAAAGAAGCCTGAATTCTAACTCAGGTAAGATGGTTTTTGGGGACACTCGTCTGCCATCTTCTCCGTCTGCTGGCTTTCTGAATAAAGTCAATATTCTTTGCCCCAACACCTCATCTCTTGATTGACTGGCCTGTCATGAGGCAAGCAGTAAGAGCTACGTGATAATCAAAGTTCTTAAATCGTTCATTGGCCCGTTCAAGAATGCAGATTACTTTGTAAGATCAAGTGTTCTTTATGCTTTGCTTTAATTACTTCCCGTATATGTTGGAAACAGCAAGGGATTCCTAGACCAGTTCCCTGCATACTGCATTGACCGTGCTTTGTGACACTTCCCTCAATAATTGGGCACCTTCCTCAAGAAAGCAAGACTAAAGGTTATAGGTAAAATTTTAAAGCAAATGTAACCAGTGCTTATTTTAACGTATCATGTCAAAAAATTATAAATAAAATTTTATAATAATAATTCAGAAGGCAAAGCAAGGTGAATTTTATTTCAGCAAAGATAAGGCTTTCTCTTTAATGGATGACATCTTGACCTACTAAATAAGTGTGTGATAGAATCTGTAAAGATATTTGCAATGTTCATCCCTCTAAGAGATCAGAATCTGGGGTACACAAAGAACCCAACAAATCATTTCAACTGGGGTTCCTTATAAAACTACAAATAGAACTACCAGATGACCCAGCAATCCCACTACTGGGCATATACCCTGAGAAAACCATAATTCAAAAAGAGTCATGTACCACAATGTTCATTGCAGCTCTATTTACAATAGCCAGGAGATGGAAGCAACCTAAGTGTCCATCATCGGATGAATAGATAAAGAAGATGTGGCACATATATACAATGGAATATTACTCAGCCATAATAAGAAACGAAATTGAGTTATTTGTAGTGAGGTGGATGGACCTCAAGTCTGTCATACAGAGTGAAGTAAGTCAGAAAGAGGAAGACAAATACCGTATGCTAACACATATATATGGAATCTAAGAAAAAAAAAATGTCATGAAGAGCCTAGGGGTAAGACGGGAATAAACACAGACCTACTAGAGTATGGACTTGAGGATGTGGGGAGGCGGAAGGGTGAGCTGGGACAAAGTGAGAGAGAGGCATGGACATATACACTACCCAATGTAAAATAGATAGCTAGTGGGAAGCAGCCACATAGCACAGGGAGATCAGCTCGGTGCCTTGTGGCCACCTAGAGCGGTGGGATAGGGAGGGTGGGAGGGAGGGAGAAGCAAGAGGGAAGAGATATGGGGATATATGTATATGTATAGCTGATTCACTTTGTTATAAAGCAGAAACTAACACACCATTGTAAAGCAATTGTACTCCAATAAAGATGTATAAAGTCCAGCAATGCAGGAGTTGGCCCAGACATGGTGACCAAGAAAGCGTTAAGCACTGTGGCGAGAGAGGCAGGTCCTTGCAGCCTTTTAAGAACAATATGCCATTGTTCAGTCAAATTACTTAGCCCTCACCTATGTCCCATCATAGGGAACACATCGAACACAGAGAAAAGTAACTGGTTATGTTAGCTCCTCTCCACTACTGCTCTCAACCCCCTTTTACAAATCACAGGACCTACTCTTGGGTTTCTACAAGCGCTATTCTTATAGCAGTAAATTGGTGAGAAAATGTTCATGTGCAAAAGAAACTTTTATGCAAGATAACCTTGCTGCATCTCTGTTGCTTTCTAGTTGTGGTATACGTTCGAAAACATGGATGGTATAAGTTAGAAGAGAATTGCATTGTGAGAATTTTGCATTTTAATAATTTTCTCCTTCAGGTTTTGTTTCTCTGTTTCATGCTTCATTAGAATTTGTGATTTACAATGTATGTAACCATGCACGGTGGCTAATTTTAAGAGGTGTCTAATAGAAGAATAGGATTCTACATGTAGGAGTAAAGGTAATTCTGACAAAGATGAGGAATCAGCATTCTGTGAGTCATTTATTACAGTCATGCAACAAAGGGAACAAACGAATTGGGCATTAGAGTGAAAGCTACTATAGTGCAAATTAGCTTTTTGCTATCCTAACCACTGGGTGTCATCTCCAGCTTAAAACCTATAAATATAACAGTGGGAACAACAAAATTGAAAAGACAAGCACAAATGATTGCTACTTGACAATGTACTGATGATTTTAGATGGAAATTGGAACCTAAGACAAAATAAATTTATAGTTTGTTTGTTTTCAATTCACAGTCACTGAAAAGTTTCTGGATTCAGGAAGCAAGTTATAAATCGATTGGATGATAATTCAAAATGGTTAATTTTAGGTAACAAAGACTTGTTTAATCAAGAGTATTTAAAAAACTTCTGGAAACCAAGACTAAGTACACAAACATCTACTATATATAGCAATATGATAGCTTTACAGAGGAAGAGTTCTTGATAAATTGATCTGAAAGGTGAATTGCAGTACTTAAAAAAACAGTAGGCCAGATTTTACTTAGTGCTTTGAAAATGAAGCATGTTTGCAGAAATTCCTTAAAAGATACTTTTTAATTAGCTGAACACATCTCTGCAGCAGATGGAGAAAATGTTTTGATTTTAAGTGACAAAAATCTTGGATTTAAAAGAAAACTGAATCTTTGGGAAAATGTTGCAAAATAAAAATACTTAAATGTTTCCACTGGTGCTTTGGTTTGGAAGTGATTAAGTATATAAGAAAGTCTCACGATTTATTAAAACCATCCGGAAGAAATGTAGAACATGGCAGAGCAGCATTTCCTGTACTTTTAACACCTGCATGTGAATGGGTTAGGGCCCTTTCTCTGAATATTCTGCTCAGCTTCTGACATGTAGAGACGAGAAAGAATCTTACAGAAGGTAGCCTGATAATGCAATGAAAGGGAGGCCACCTGATTGCCTCAGAGAGGTTCCAGATGCTATAAAAGATGAGTGTTCTGCCATTTATAAAAAAGTAACATGCATTTTGATACAATTTTCAACTTCATCAAAGCGTGAGCAAGTTTCATTATTTAAAAAAAGAATCAAGAACAAAGACTGAAATTGTCTCAGTTTAGTTAATATGAGATACTCCTGTGCTTTATTTCCTTAGTTAAGCAAAGTTAGGCATTTGTGCAGCAACATTACGGAGGTAAAGTCACTCATTTTTAGAGCAGAAAAAAGACATTTCAGGTATATAAAGCTGCAGAAGATCAAGAAACTCACACATGTAAAATAAACTTGTAACTTCTAGCCCTGTATTTGGACTTGATCAAGTCACTCGGGAAGAAACGTTTTTATATCAGTGTTGTATAAAATTATTTAAGCCACATGTTATTCATATTTTATTTAAAGGATAATTGTATTAGTATATTTAATTGTCAACACTGCCATAAATATTCATGTTATAAATGATCTTAACTAAGACCAATTTACATTCACTAAATTAATCCTACCTTTAGAAAATTGAATCCTATTTGGATTACAGCAATTATTTATCAGAAAATGTCTGCATGATGTTTTAAAATTTTATGAAAAGAGAAGAAAGAGACTAATTTCAAGAAAGATAAACTATGCTTCACCTGGGTTTCATTGTTGTTGTTGTTTTTGCTTTAGTTAGTAACTTTTACTTAAAAGTCATTTCTGTTTAATTAGGAAAAAACACTCTTTCACAGACAGTATTTCACATACCATACCTCAACTCATCAGCATATTGTACAACAGAAATTTGTAATGAGGATTTCAGGACATTTCAGTAAGTTAAAAAAAAAAAAAAAAAAGAGAAACTTTTTAAAACCATAAATTTCCTGTACCTACAATATTGATTTGATTAGAATTAATAGCCTTTGTAGGGAGGAGTAAACTGGCCCAAAATAAGCAAAGCTACAGAAAATTATCTTTTACCTCTCAAAAGATCATTGACATTTTAATTTTAGATTGTGGTGGAGAACTCAGGGAGCATGTTAGCTTGCCTTGACAAATAGATACTATAATTTTTTCTTAGGGATTCCCTGAGACCTGAACAAGAATCAAGAGCTCCTCCCATGTAAACTGTTTGAGGGAGGCTACCCTGGAGTCATGAGTGTGACTGAACTATACGTTCACAAAGCAACAGAAAATAAGTCTGCTATGAACAGCGTAGAGCATAAGAAGTCAAAGCCAACAGAGTACCTAGTGTGTGATTCCATTTATATAAAGCCCCCAAACAAGAGACATTATTAGTCTTTCATGGTCAGGATTGCTCTGGAAGCGGGTAGTGACTGGAAGGGATACAGGGCATCTTCTACTGATCCTGTTAATGTTCTATGCCTTTATCTTGTACAGAATAATCAGACATGTTCATGTGGTGAAGGTTCACACAGCTGTACACTTACAATGTGTACGCTTCCGAGTGTATAATAACCATCGACAAAATTTATGAAAATAAACACAGCATTAAGAAACCCAGACTTTGCAAGATCATATTCAAAAAAAGGTACTTTATCAAACATATTAAGATAGTTATCATTCTGGAGGGAGTCATGGAAGCTGTATGAAGATGAAAGGGAATAAACAAAGGGAGAAGTATGCAATGACCAATAATTTTACCTTATTAGGGACTATGAGTGGGATAAACTCAGCTCTCTGGTTAAAAAAGAAAAACAAAATAAAAGCTCTCCAGGACTTAGCCATGAAATCAGAAGTGACCAATATTTCATTTAAAAATGCACACGTTTATTCCTGGGGGTCGGAAGAGTAAATTACATGTATTTCCATTATTTGGCTCATGTATAGAAAAACCAAGAACCCTAGGACTACCCTATAGATGACCTGCAGAGTTTCCTAAAAAGTGAGAGCTTAGCAATCATCTTAGAAATCATTTTTAAAATGCACTCATTTTCATAGCTAAAAGTACCATATGTCAATTCCATAAATATTTTCATATTCCAATAAGGTTGTCAAAATTTCACACTCATAACTAATTTACTTCTATGACCCAGAAACTGTGTGTGTATGTTTTGGGTGGACACCTTCAGCTAATCAAAGTCTGAATGAAATCTGTCTCCTAAATGTCTCCTTTTACAACTGCCCTCTGCCTTTGTGGCCTGAAATCCCTCAGGAAACTAGAGTCATTACTCCGTTCTGCAATGTGTAGAATGATTCTTGACTTACCTATTATTGATTAACTCTAAAATAGCTACACTGTATGTATGTTGCTGTATATAAAACTGGGAGAAACCATGTGGAGTCGTGAATCATACTTCATGCAGAAAGGACTCACTGTCTGCAGAAATACCCTCCTGTAGCCATCATCAGACCCGCTCTGGCAGTCAAACAATTATGTAGAGGCAACTCCCAAGCGAATAGTGCAAAAAATCCCTAGGAATAATTTAGGAGCAAACACTCCTTTATTACTGCTTCACATATCAGATCCCCAGACAGTTGGAAATAGATGTAAACAAATAATTTATTTTGTCTCCTGCTAGTACAGAGAAATATCATAAAATCACAGACCCTGTTGCTAGAAGAAGCTTGCAAAAGTCAGCTCAACAATTTGATATGGTTTTTAGGAAGTGGCCACGCAGACAATCTAGCAAACCTCTCATGTTAATGGGAAAAAAACAGTGAGATTTACAGAATTTAACTGAGTTCCCAAAGATAGTTTTAAGGGTAAATCTAGGACCCATGTATCCTTATCCTGGCCACACTCTTTACACAATACTATATAAACTGACTCTGTCGCCATGCTTTCGGAAAATCTACTCTCAAACTACGAAAACTGATCACACATTCATTTTTAGACAATCAGGGGAAAACACCTGTGGCTCATACTCTATTTAATGCTTTAAAAAAGTGGTTTTGTACCTACATGAATTTCCAAAGCATATTTTTAAGACCATGTATAATTATTTAATTGCTTATTGTCATGAAAATAGCTTCTAGAGATTCCTTCTTTCTAGAACTTTAAGTATTTCTTTAATGAATTTCATCTCCTCTGTCTCTACTTTATCTCAGGGACCTAAGTACTTAAATACATTAAGTTCAAACAGTATCCTGAACTTCATCTGCATCTGCTTTTACTATTCAAAGATCTTGGAAGATCCTTCTTCAGTTCATCAAATTATGATCCCTCACTGGATACTCAGTCTCCTGCCTGTTGATATACTCAGTCTTTTTAATACATCTGCCTCTACGTCTGTATCCGTAATCACATCTACATCTTTCTCTATTCACCTCCATGCGAATTCAGTTTCTAATTTCTCTACTTTCATTATTTACAAAAATCTCAAAAGGAAACTTGGGTTCACTACTTTAGTAAGCTATATGTCCCTACATATACAGAAATGCAAAGTCCATCCTGTGATACATAAAGTTCCAACTCTTATAAGAAAAAAATAAGAAATAATCTAACACATACAGTGAGTTACATGCATGCAGATGTTTGCATCCAATCCCATTCATCAAGGACCTTAAATAATGGCATCCACACCTGCCCTAAAACAGCCGCCCCAGGTAATGGGCTCCCATATTGAACCCTGAACCTCCTACAGCCCCTGAAATCCTTCACACAACTTGCATCACTGTTTCTCTCATTTCTCTTGACCGCAAGATTTTTGCTTGATTTCTAAATAGCATTTGACTCTCCTCTTGGAAGATGAGAGAATAATACTCATTTTTGCTTCTAATCTACCCACATCTCAATGATGAGATTACCTCTCCATTTAAGATAATTTCTTTACTGATTTCATTAACCTTTGCTCCTTTACCTCTGCCCTCCCTGCACCCCAGCCCCCGTAAAATGGGTGACTTTCTCGGGCTCCTTCCATGTTCAGACCAGCACTACAGTGTGAACCTTAAAACTCGGGTCTTGTAATTCACCGACGGAGCCAACAGAGGGGTGAGGAATAAGCATCCAAAATAAATAAATGGCATGATTTATTCATAAAAAAGATTCAATAACATAGTTTAAGTATGAAAGGATACCCCTAAGGGAAGGGCAACATATGTTCCATAAGTTATTAATTTTTGAAAATATAATTGCAATAAGACGATACAAAGGGGGGAAAAGGCTCTATTTCTCCTTCCCATACTCACCCCTCAGCCCGTATTTCCCACCTCAGAGGCTACCAGGTATCCTTCCCGAGACCCGCGCCACGTTTCACACACACATGGTGTGCAGAGCATGCTAAGGTACCCCGTGATGTCGCGGCCTCAGCATCCACGCTGTGTGGCCAGCAGCCGGGGGCCTTGGACTGACCCGAGCCCCTCGTGCGAATCCATGCCCTGGGGAACTGCCCAAGAGTCACCGGCATGGAAGTTCCTGAAATGACCCCCCAGCCGCCCTTGTGAGCAGCATTCCCCCGTTCCCCCCAGGCCTTCTCTGTGTGTGCCCCTTAGGTAAGACCCCCAGGGAGCTCACCCAAACCTTGTTCTTTTTGGTTTGACCAATTCAGTCCTCCGCTCCCTCCGCCTGCACCTGTCTTGACCTCCCAAAGTGACCCCTCAAGGCCACCCTCCTCCTCCAGGACCTGTGATGCATAAACCTCTGCTTCAGTTCCCTGGTGGCCTCCGGCTGAACCATAGCTCACCATCCACAGTCCAGGTCTCTACTTAATAGGTGAAAACTTAATGAAGTTACAGCAGACACCGATGAGTCCATGTAAACCTGTATAGGAACTGAAGGTACCCTTCTCTCTGTGTGTGTGTGTGTGTGTGTGTGTGTGTGTGTGTGTGTGTTTCCTAATTCAAGAATTCACCACTCTTTCATACCAGCATGTATAATGCCGTCTCGTGTTTTTTACTGGCTGTGTAATATTACATTATATTCATTAAGTATACATTTGGCCTCCCTCTCCCAATCCTTCCCCCTACTTCTTTAATGTTGCTTTTAAAAACAATGCTGTAAGAAGGAAAAATGTTTAAAAATCCATGTAATTCGGGCTTCCCTGGTGGCGCAGTGGTTGAGAGTCCGCCTTCCGATGCAGGGGACACGGGTTCGTCAGTCCGGGAAGATCCCACATGCCGCGGAGCGGCGGGGCCCGTGAGCCATGGCCGCGGAGCCTGCGCGTCCAGAGCCTGTGCTCCGCAACGGGAGAGGCCACGACAGTGAGAGAGGCCTGTGTACCACAAAAAAAAAAACAAACCCAAAATCCATATAATTCACATATAGTCAAGAACATCTATTAGATAAATTCCTAAAGTTTGGTTTTGCTAGATCAGATATTTATATATATATATTAATTTGTGTAGTTACTGTAAAATTGGCCACAATAGAAGTTTATGCTTCACCACCAAGGTATAAGGATATTATTTACCCCATACACTCATTAAAACATTGCTATCAAACCTTTCTGGGATTTTTCAAATTGGTGTACAGAATGGTATCTCACAGTTTTGATTTGCATTTCTCTCACTAGGACTGTGATTGAGCATTTTAAAATAGAAGAAGATATTTTAAATATAAGATATAAGATATTTAAAATATAATAAGATAATAGAAGATAAGAATATAAGAATCATTTGCATTTCTCAATTCATACTGTCTTTTTTTTACTGCATATTTCTTAAATTTGATTTTTAGGAACTCTTTAGAAATTAAGGAAATGAATCTTCTCTCTGACATGTGAGTTTCATTTTCTTAGATCAATTGGTCATTAGTCCTTTGACATTATTTTATTTATATATATTAAAATGTGTGACTTCTGTGTCATGGTAGAAATTCTTCCAATATTTCTTCTCTGAATTTTAATAACTTCATTCTTACTTTTAAATATCTGATGTGCCCAGAATAATTTTATTGTTAGATGAGACAAATACTCAACTGTCTTTTTTTCCAGTGGCTACCCAGTATTTACAGCTACATTTATTCAATATTATACATTTCTGATACTGGTTTGAAAAGGCAGCTCTACCTTGCACTGAATTCTTACTGAAATTACACGTTTAATTATTGCAGCATTTTAATATTTTTAGTTTTTATTTGGCTTGTTCTACATTGTTACATTCTTCTCTTGGATATTACAAATTCCTTATTTCCTTTATAAATATGAAATCCAGTCTTTCTAATTCCAAAATAATTCATTTTAGTGTTTTCTTGGTATATATGTTGGTATTCTTTTCCATGGCATGAGATGAACATAGCTTATTTTCTTTTGCATGTGTGTTTTAAATGTACTGTTTCCTGTTATGTTATTACTTTATACAATATATTTTGAATATTTTAATAATTATCTTAATACTTGCTCTCATCGATGAAATATTTTTTCAGAACTTAATAGTTTTAACTTATAACGCTTTTACATTTTCTTGCATCATCCTTGTTTGAAATATTCACTCTGAAATAAGATCACACATTATCTTGATTTTCTTGTACTAAATATTTTTTCTCTTTGATCAAATAAGCACATTCAGGGGGACTTCCCTGGCAGTCCAGTGGTTAAGACTCTGCACTTCCACTGCAGGGGTTGTGCGAGTTCGATCCCTCATTGGGGAACTAAGATCCCACATGCTGCGCGGCGTGGCCAATAAAAAAATAAATAATTTTTTTTAAGTTTCTGCCATTTAAAAAAAAAGTACATTCACTACTCTATTTTTTTTCTAACAAGAGAATTACTTTATTTCTTAACCTTTTTTTTTTTAGCCATGTATGTCAACATTTTTCTTCTTTGAGATTGAACTACTGTTAGCACTAGGGAAAATAAATATTTCAAATGACAGTTTAAAATTTTAATCAGTTATACACTCTGCATATATGAGTCTCTTTAACTGTAAAGACAAATTCCTCTGCTATCCCACTGGACAAGGAACGAGCTCTAAAACATGGCCAGGTCATGGCTCCCCACTGTTCTGACAGAGGTAACATATCTCGCTAGCAAAGAAGGTAAGAATCTTCCCCCTATATCTGACTGTCTTAGCTTGCACCTTTTATATTTTCTATAAATAGACATAATCCACTGAATTTAACTTCCGCTTGTTAAGAGGAATGAGGAAGATAAAGATATTGCATCCACTGGTCATTCATTTTGTGAAAGTGAGTCTCAAGGCGTTCCACACAATTTCCTCTAATACTTAATAATCCTTTGATTTAGGAAACACTATGCCAGTTTTAAATATAAGCACAAGTAGTATCTTTTCTTTGGGAGCCGAACAGCATATTCCGCTTTCTTGTTGCCAAACCCTCTTTCTTAGGAATTCACGTTCCATGTAAGTGACATAGGATTAACCATCTCAACTCTTCCCCTCCACGGCAGAAGGGCTGAACATGACCAAGATCTGTCCAATTACATGGTCTCCGCCTCTGGCCAGAGACAGTGTGCACATATGCATGTGATTTTTCCAGCCTTTTTAGTTATATCTTTTAGAAAAAAAGCTCCATTTTCAAAGGGTTTGCTCAGTTGATAAGATGTCAGAGGCAGTGACGCTTTAATCTGTGACCAGAAGCCTCCCCATGTTGCGGGAAGCGAGAAAAATGCCTTAGTGATTTCATTATTGGAATCCCTGGATTAAGCAACTCCAGAAGCCAGCCTTCTCCTGAACAGTGAGGTTAGGTAAGCCAAGGTACTCCTTCTCTTTGTAACTTAAGACAGTTTAATTTAGATAGATTTGTGTATGTGCCTTATATCTCAATGTGTTGTGACTGGCATAGAAATTTATGTGTACAAACAGGATATTACAAATGACAGATAATTAAATCAGAAATTGATGATTATGGTCATGTAATAACAAAGCAGTCCATAAGGATACACATTTTGTTTTATCTTTTATATTCTCACCATGTTCGAACTGAAGTTCAAGCATTCATGAACCTAGTGAAATGTCAGGATAACAGATTTCGTTACCCTTATGAGTTTTCTGTAAAACTCTACAAATTACAAAACAAATGTAAAAAATTACGATGAAGAGCATCAGTACCAAGAATATCAATTTTAGTGGAAAGTGGCCCAATGGAAAGCATATAGGCAAGAGGTTATAACCTCCAAAGAAGACACCCTTTTACCTTTCACCTGTAAAATGATATGGCATGAATTTATAGAACCGTCTCCTTTGTGAGATTCCACACTCAAAACTATTTACACAAAACTAACATGAAAGAGAGCAGGTCCTCATGAAACTGTGGAGTCAGCAGTCTGTAGGGATGGGAAACTGACGGCCTAATTCGGGGGTAGTCCATTTGTGACACCCATGTCTAATATGAGTCCTGCTTGCTCTCATACACACTGGAGCAAGTGAGACTCTGGCTGCCTCATCCACTGACCCTTTATTTTAAAGCAGAGAACAGAACTGGGCTCTGCAGCTGAGGCCTATGTTGACGAGGGCCGGGCTTGTTTCTAGGCCTCCGAAACATCCAGGCGTGGTACATACTGTAAGGGCAAGAATCCACTGGTAACGAATGCAGAGGACTTTCAGAAATCAAGCACTGGCAGCTTAATGAACTCTGTGGGTAATGTAGTGCTAAAGATACCACAAGTTCGAAAATCGTTCATAATTATCCTTTTTAAAAGTTTTGCTCATGTTGTGGTAAAATACGTATAACATAAGCTTTGACATTTTTACTATTTTAAGTGTACAGTTCAGTGGCATTCCTTATATTTATATTGTTGTGTAAGCAACACCACTACCTGTTTCCAAAACTTTTTCATTACTTAAAACAGAAATTAGATAATCATCAAGCAATAAGTCCCTACTGCTGCCCCCACTTTAAAAATGTTAGCAACGTTTTAAAAGAAAAAGATATCGTGACCAAGTTGGGTTCATCCTGGGAAGACCAGGTTGGTTTAATATAAAAAAAAAAAAAAAGAAAGAAAGATCAATCAACGTAATTTACCACAAGAAAAGAGAGAAGAGTCAGACGATGATCTCAGTAGATGAAGAGAACACATTTGACAAAACTGAATACTTCATTTAAAAAAAAAAAAAATTCTCACCAAACTAGGAATAGAAGGACATTTTCATAACCTCATCACAGATATCTAGAGAAAACTTACAACAATCTGCATAATGGAATATTGAACAGTTTTTTTCTTAAGATTGGCAACAAGGCAAGATTGCCCACACAAACATTTTATTCATACTATGTATGAAACGGACAACTGATGGGAACATGCTTTATAGCACAGGGAACTCACCTAGTGTACTGTGTGTAACCTAAATGGGAGGGAAGTCCAAAAGGGAAGGGATATCTGTATGTGTATGGCTGGTTCATTTTGTTGTGCAGTGGAGGCTGACACAACATTGTAAAGCAACCATGCGCCAATAAAAATTAAGTTAAAAAATTTACTGAAGATCCTGGACAGAATAAGGTAATAAAATGAAAAAAAAAAAAAAGGTATCTAGATTCACCCAATAGAAGAAAGAAGTAAAGATGTCTTAATTTATAGATGCTATGATGGTGGATACACAAAGTTTAAAGAATCTATTAAAAAGCTACTAGAAGCACTACATGTTTTTATCAAGGTCACGGGATATACAGTCGATAAAATATCCATGATATTCCTATATACAAGCAATGAACAACTAGGAAATGAAATAAAAACCTCAATTGATAATAGTGTTCAAACATATGAAATTCTTAGGAATGCGTTTAACAACATATCATTAATTAATATAAAATTTTTGAAATAAAATATTTTCATGAGAAAAATTTAAATATATCTAAATATAGAAGTACATTCCTAATCAAAAATCTCTAGATTTTAATGCTAGTCTCCCCAAAATAATTTACAAATGCAATATAGTCTCTGTCAAAATCTCAACTGACTTTTATATTTGTAGATATTGGAAAACTTACTATATGATATTTATGGAAATACAAATAATGTACAATATTCAAACTAATTTTGTAAAAGAGAAACAAATTTTGAGTACTTAAACTGCCTGATTGCAGGACTTATTCTAACTCTTTGGCACCTAAGACAATGTGATAGTGATGTAAGGATATGCATTAGAATAGTGAAGAAAAGGAGATAGTCCACAAATCCAACCAATGCATATACGGTTAATTGATTTTTCAATAAAGATGTCAAGTTAATTGCAAGGGGATAACAACAGTCAACAACTGGTCCTGAGTCAGCTGGACATCCACATGGACATCCACATTCACCTCGATACTCATTTCACACTATATATAAATATTAATAACTCTACTTTTAAAGCATTAAAACATCATAACTTTAAATGTAAATCTTATTTCTATGAAACTTATAGAAGAAAACATAGGAGGAAAATCTTTGCTACCTCAGAGTAGGCAAAGATGTCTTCAATAGAGGACAAAAATCATGAACCATAAAAGAAAAAAATTGATAAACTGGACTCCAACTTATTAAAAATGATTACTCTCTGAAAGGCACCACTAAGAAAATGCATAGGCAAGCTACAAACTGGAGGAAAATGTTGGCAATGTATGCATTTGACAAAGGATTTGCATCCAGAACTTGTAAGAACTCAACTCAATAAGACACCTAATCCATTGGCAATAGCTTTGAACAGATACTTTTGAAAGAAAATACACCGCTGCTAACACATGAATGTGAAGCTTCTCCCATCATTAGTCATCAGTAAAATTCACTAAAACCACAGGAGATTACATTACTCAACCATGAGAATGGTTACTTTTTAAAAGACTGACAATTCTTTGTGCGGAGCAACTGGGTCTCTCATACGTTACTGCTGGGAAAGTAAACTGGAAAAACTATGTAGGAAAAGATTTGGGCTGTTTCTATTAAACTTGCATTTCCACCTGTTTCGGCAATTTTACTCCTAGGTTTGTGCCCAAATGTAATGAAAGCATGTCCACATCAAAACATGTACATGAATGTCCACAGCAGTTTTACTTCTGATGGCCCCAAGCTGAAAACAATACAAATGTCCATCAATAGCTGAGTGTATAAACACATTGGTAGCTATCCATACAATGGGATACCACTCAGATAAAAAGGCAGGATCTCCTAATGCACACAATAACATAGATGAATCGCAAAAGCAAAGGCTGCATGAAAAAAAAAAAAAAAACAGATACAGAAGAGTACATACTGTATATTATTTTATTAAATTCAAGAAATGGGAATGAACCTCTAGTGACTGAAAGCAGATCAGAGGTTGCCTGGTTCCAGGGTTAGGGAGAGTCAGCCACAAAGTGCTTTGAGGGAAGTTTTTGGAATCATGAAAACATTCAAATCTTTATTTATTGGGCTGGCAGTGATACTGAAGTATACATTTGTCAAATTTCATCAAACTGTACACTAATAATGTATAGTTAACTTTATATAAATTAATTTTAAATTAACCTGTATAAGTTCTGAATTTTTGTCTGATATCTATTAAATCATCTCAGAAGTTTGTCAGGGTACAGAGATATTGTAAATACTTTTATGTGTTTTAAGACTGTACTAAAATACTTAGAATGCAGAGCTCAAATTGGTACTAATGCATTCAGGCTCGTAACACCTGCCTTGGGTGTTCACTAAATCCCAGTTATGTCCCATTAGACGGATCCATAAAGTAGCTGGATAAGGCAGTGAAGCATCTAAAAATCATTTAAGAAAACTTCATATTTCATCTATATTTGGCTGTAGTTGTTTTACTGGAACAGTTTAAATTATTGGTCTGATTCTATGTATCTGATTCTATGTATAGCAAAGGACTTCAAGGTATACTGTACATTACTCCTAGTTCCCTTTCAGATGATTTGGGTTTATTTTATTTCAATAAAAATATAATAAAGAGAATCAAGGTCTTTTTTATTCTTAAATGAGATTTTAAAAAATTTCATCAAGCTGGAACTCATTTGAAGTTTATTTTCTACTCAATGCAGAAGAATCTGTTTGAGGTGATAAGACAGGAACACACTTTGCTATTTGGATTCAAGGCAGCAAAAAAGCAGAATGTAAAGTGTGTAATCAAAGTCATCTTTCACTTTTTCTTTCTTTCTCTCTCTCTCTCCCCCTTTCTTTCTTCCTTTCTTTCTTTCTCTCTTTCTTTCCTTCTTTTCTTTCTTCCTTCGTTTTTCTTTCTTTCTTTCTTGTTGCTTCCTTGCTTTCTTGCTTGCTTTCTTTTCTTTTATTTGAAGGCAGCTTTAATCAATAGTCTTGAAGCTCCAGATTATCTATCAAACTGAGAAAATCTGTCTTAGGTAGTTAGATCCTCTAATCAAATATTGGCAGATGTGATCTTCTGGGTGATAAAAATGGATTTAAAACCCAGAGTGACATTATTTGATTAGAGTCATAGAATCACAGCATACTTATTCGAATCAAGATGAAACATATACAGTATATGCTTACTTCTCAAGTCATTACTGTTCTTCAATAATATAACTGCAAGTTATTATTACTGCTTTCATTAGCATATATTGAAAAGCTAAGGTCAAACATTTTCTTATTTACATAACTAAGATACTTAATCTATATCTATAACCTGATCTAAATCCAAGATACATTATATAAGTAGAAATGTTCAGTTTGTGGAAGGAATATTGAACCAGAGTTTTAATATATGAAAACAATTATTAAAATATTTTATACCTCTTATTATATTATTCCAAGTCTTGTGAAATCACTCCCTGAAAACCTAAATCACTATAAACATTAGATAGCATAAAAGTAAGTAGCTAAGTGCACACTACCTAATAATAGAGATTTCAGGGAAACAAGAGAACTTTGTTCATTTTACAAATATTTAGTGTCCTAATATGCTATTTATAGTGTTGCACGGCATCTCAAGACGTTTTTAGAGTGTTTTGTGAATTAATGAACAGATATTAGAGGGTGGAGTAACCACTGTGGTTAAGGATTAGAATAGAAAAATGATTTTTATACCCAATGGTATAAATCTATGTAGGATTTGAGTGCAGTCATTTTCCTTTATAATATTGCCTGCAGCCTGCCATGGGAAGAGCAGAATCATGTTGTATTCATGGTTTAATAATGAAAGATTAATACTTTATTTAAATGTATAATACACTGCATGAAGGATGCAATAAAGTATCAGAGTCTATTAATCATGCCTGATGAGAAGTCAGAACCCTTGCAGGATGAGAACTTGGGAGTCAGGTGTAGTTTTTTTTGTTTGTTTTTGTTTTCTGTGGTACGCGAGCCTCTCACCGTTGCGGCCTCTCCCGCTGCGGAGCACAGGCTCCGGACGCGCAGGCTCAGCGGCCATGGCTCACGGACCCAGCCGCTCCGCGGCATGTGGGATCTTCCCGGACCGGGGCACGAACCCGTGTCCCCTGCATCGGCAGGCGGACTCCCAACCACTGCGCCACCAGGGAAGCCCTAGGTGTAGTTTTCAATCAAAGTTTTGTAAATATGTAAGAAACCCAAATCACGTCTCGACCTTACATTGTATTGCTGGGATTGTCAGCCAATCTCAGCACCATTTACTACTCTTAGTACTCCAGTAACTCTGACTTTTCTTTCTCATTTCCCATCACCTAGTTTTCCTAAAGTGACATAAGTTTGAGGACAGTTTATTCTGGGGCTGCAACAGATGGGTTATGTAAGCAAACCTTCAAGAACATCTCCTCCCTGGGAATAAGACTCCTCGCTTGGTGCCCGTCTCCCCTCCCCACAATCACCGCACTTACGACTCCAGAAAGCAAAGGAAATGAAAATACTAAAAAATAAAGATCAGGATTTTCTCGAATGACTAACAATAGTCTCTGATGTCCCTAATTAATAGGAAGAATAGAGAGTTAATTTGTGAAATACAAGTGAGAGCAAAAATATAGAGATTTTAGTTCAGCAGTTGTGGAGTCCAGAAAACTAACAACAGTATTTCCTCCTTCCCTTTGTGGTACTGATGGATGCTCAAATGGGTGAGGGGAGTAGTCTAACTACATGCTTCTAAATGTTTCTAATTTTTAAAATTTCTGATTACCAAAGGATATAAGCCCACACATGTCCCTCTATTACAATTTGTGCATGAGTTCCTATATTCTAAAGAGATACAAGTTATGCCTTATGTAACAAGGAAGTCTGTTTTCTAACAATACTAATCTGAGCCATGAATTAATTTCTGGAAATAAAATTATCAAAAACTAGGTTCACCCAGAGGAACACCTTGACTATTTATTAGTTTGTTAGATAAATCATAACTCAAATGAGGATGAAAATGCTCTGGGAAAGCCCATAGAAAAGGCACCCTTAGAGTAACTCCTATTTTTAAATATGACGTGATGTATTAAATGGAGAAGAACTTGGCAAATCTTGCCCAGCAATTGACGTAGAGGCTTCTTTCCTATTCTGGACTATATTTTCCATCTCACAATCTGCCGATCGGTGATAAAACAGCATATTGAACACTTACATAATAATACTGAAAAAACTGACTGGTTAGTAATTGAGCACATAATATGCTCCAGGCATTCTGCTACAATCTTTGCATAATCACCACAGAAAATCTTCACAACTGTTCTACAAGATAAGTACCGTTTTACAGATAAGTCTCATTTTAGAGATATCAATATGCTTATGAATTATGGAAGGTCACACAGTTGGTAAAAAGTGGCAGAGGCAGGACTGAACCCAGGAAGGCAGACTCCACATTCAGAGACCTCTACCCTGGGGGGGACTCCGAGTCCTATACGGATAATGCTAAACTCTCCTCAACGCAGAGGATGTAGAACATTTGCCAAGGAGAACACTGTAGGACACATATAGCAGGGATCATTTTGCTAGGGTCACAAAATTCTACACCCTGAAAATTATTAATAGATTGAATTTTGTTATAAAAACAAAAGACAATAAAATTTACCAACATGGATTTCTGAGTATAATACTCAATCATCTGATACTGAAGGGATTCATACAACGTGAAGCAGGCTTTCAAATACAGTTGACCCTCAAACATGGCAGGGGATAGGGACAGTAGAAAATCCACATACTATGGCTCTCTCTGCCTCGAAAGCAAAGGAATTGAGAAATGATCCACCCACAGGCTGGAAGCTGAAACAGTTTGGATAGAATCAGGACTCAATCCCTAGTTCTTTTGATGCCGTGATTTCTACGGGAACAAAAACTTCCCCCCACATTTAATTAACTGAAAGATCTGTAAAATGAAAATACAGGTAACTATATTTATTGAAAAAATCCACATATAAGTGGACCCTCACAGTTCAAACTCACATTGTTCAAAGTCAACTGTAACACATGTATTTACATTTTTCCAAAACAAAAATGTTTCAATTACTCTACCCTGATATATAACCAAAGGGATCCAAAGATGGGATGCACGTAATGTGGCTGGTATTATCTAATTTCTACCTTCTAGAATAAAAGTGAGGTTTTCATAAATATAGCACTGCTTAAGGGCAATAAAATGTTTACATATGTATATCAATACTTTTTTCTAGGAAATGTATTAAATAATAATATTATTTTAATTCAGTTGGAACACAGGCCAATCAGAGGTATGATCATTTAATAATGCAATTTAATCATTCTAAGTTTCAGATTTTAAAAGGGCTCCGCCTTTCTATGCAGATGCTAGACAGTATGCTATCTAAGTGAACATGTGGTACATTTTATAATACCTTTGACACACTGTTGTTAGTGCATGCTTCAATTAGCTCTTCAAGAAACTGTTTCTGGGCTTCCCTGGTGGCGCAGTGGTTGAGAGCCTGCCTGCTAATGCAGAGAACACGGGTTCGAGCCCTGGTCTGGGAGGATCCCACATGCCGCGGAGCAACTGGTCCGTGAGCCACAACTGCTGAGCCTGCGCGTCTGGAGCCTGTGCTCCTCAACAAGAGAGGCCGCGATAGTGAGAGGCCCGCGCACCGCGCTGAAGAGTGGCCCCCGCTTGCCATAGCTGGAGAGGGCCCTCGCACAGAAACGGGGACCCAACACAGCCAAAAATAAATAAATGAAAAAATAAATTAAAAAAAAAAAGTAACAAATGTTCAAGTACAATTGGTGTCTTTTTTTAAAAAAAAAAGAAAAAAAGAAATTGTTTCTTGTAACAGTGCATTTACTGGCATTTTATTTCTATCAACAACTCTGGGTATATCTTTATCCAGAACAGCTACAGCCTGTCCAAAGTGCTTGGTAATACACATACCACACATTTACTTGACAAAAAGAATATAAGAGAAAAAAGAAAAAACCTTAACAAAAATGTATAAAACAAAACTCAAGGCAACAGATGGCATGTAGAAGATGAAATTCCCCATGTCTAAGTTTATGATGAACCATGGAAGCAAGAGACATTATCATAACAGGACTTAGACAAGTCTAGGTTAATCTAACTCAATCACTATATAATTATAGAAACAAATTAACAGCTACTCTAGACATGAAATAAGCTCCCAACTACCTTCAGTCTCACAATTGAACTGGAACGATAAGAACAAAACTGGTCCCTTAGCCGTACTGACTGAGGTGGCCTCCCTCTTATGTGACATCTAAGTCAGAAATTTATGCTACAATATCTTTCATAGGTTTCATCTTATTGGAAACAAACTCCATTCCCTAAATTGGACAAAAACTAAGTAGTTAGAATTATTTAAGTCAAAATTTAGCACCTTGCTGTAGTTAATATTTTGAGTTACTATCAAGTGTCCAATTCATTCTGAGCCATGCTATGAAGACGACTTAGGCCTGGAGAAATTTTATGATTTTAGGATAGAGATTGTTACACATTTTAATTTTTAAATAGATTTCTTTAATAAGGAAGCAACACATCCTCTTCACATCCACTTGTCCTTCTCTTAGTAAGGCCTTACTTCCTGTAAAGGTGATTTCAACTTTTGCTTAGAAGAAAAGACTAGATCTAGACATAGAAATGTCATAGAGACCACATCTTTTCCACCGTTCCTACTGAAATATAGTTTATATCCAGGTTGCAAAAGCACAGGCTGTTAAAACAACTATACATAGAAAGCTAAGATTTCTCTCCTTTGGATGCACAAAGACACGTTGCTTATATTCCCTTGATTCACGTGAGTAAGAGAGGAACTAAAAATTTGGAAAAAAATCAAGTTCACAAAGTCCACTGAACTATTTTATCTTGGAACATGAGGGATGTGGTGAGAAAGAGAAAGAGATTTTTAGAACTAGTTGTGACATTAAAAACCATTTTTATATAATCCTTTAAAAATCTCTCATGTCAAAGTATACATAATATATACAAGTTTGGGAGTGGGGTATGGTGTATAAACTGGGATTCTAAGGTAATTAGAATCAATTAGCTCTTCCATAAACCACTTCCATAAACTCTCCACAAAAGTCAGTGTTATTAAATCATAATTGCAGACATAAACACAAATAAGCACATGTCAACAGATAAGTCAAATTAGCTTCAAAAATTCTTGATTTGCTTTTTCTTCTTATGCACATTATTTTTAATATTTAAAAGTACTAAATTCTCTTATATTTGAGTTGAATGGAAGAAAAAAGGAGCCAAAGTAAAACTGGAAGACTTATTTCAGATCCATTTTCTTCACTACATGGGATATGATTTCCTTCCTAAAAGATCCCTCTAAATTAAGAAAGGAGATGATGGCACACGTTGAATTGGAGTCATCTTTAAATCACATTTTAATTTTATACTATTAACTCCCTGCCTTGAAGGAAGAAATTAACACCATATACTTCTCCCTCCCTACTTCTCAGCATACTGCAGTTATATTAGTGTTGTCCAGCTGTACGATGTTTACATTTTCTTTAGTGAAGAAAATTTCAGTTGGTCAGTTTTTGTCGTATATTTAATGACCATGGTGTTTACCATCTAACCATGAGGTCAACGTTCCTGAATTATTATTTTAGTTCATCTTTATGTTGTCTAGATTTAAAATACAAACTAAATTAGGATATTTAATTGGGGAACTGAACTGTATTTATTTTCCCTGAAAGACTCCTAAGGTGGTATATAATCTGCAAGTTTGTGCATCCTTGTTAATATTTCTAAAACCTTTATATCTGAATTTTAAGATAATGTAACATTCTTGAAGCTGATCTTTTATTCCTACCTTCACCACTTGGTAGACGTTAGTCTTCTGGCATTGACTACAGTTGCGGAAAATTCTAAGATAACCCTGTTTTTCTCCTTTGTATCTTAAAATTTGCATTTTCTCCTAGAAGCCAAGAGAAGTTGAATGGTTCTCAATTAAATTTTAAGAAAATAGTTTTGTTTTGTCTAATAAACATTTTTTTAAATAAATTGTTACAACTATAACAAAATAAGTTTCTGGTTCAAATATGATTTTCTTCATTTTTTTAACACTGTCCCATGGTTATCTTCATAAGTGGGAGAGATGTTCTATTGACAAAGAATACTTTTTCCATGAGTTTTAGCTTTGATATATTTAAGCTTTTTCATGTACAGAAAAGTACTGTATTTGGTAGAGATTTTCCTAAGGGATTTAAGTTTCTCTTAATCTTCAGAAGAAAAGTAAATTTTTTGCACTTAGAAACCTCTTACTACTGAAAGTTAAAAATCAAAACTTTTTAACATAATGCAATGATAAGCCAGCAGTATATTTTCAGCATGAAGGCATTTAATTGAATTAATAAAACAATAAAAGAGTAAAATTTTCAGCATTAAGCATTCCGTAAATACTTAGTGTGGAGCCATAGGAGATGTAGGGTCATACACAACACTATCCTTGATCTCAAGTAGCTTACAGTTTTCATAAGATATATATATGTGTTTGCGTGTGTACGTGTATACATATATACATATACATGGCATACTTACAAATAATACGTTCAACTGTGCTTTTTGTTAAACACAGAGATGCTGAGAAAAAGCAGAGTTTTCTCAATTCATCTAGTAATTTACGGATTATATATCATGTTTACATGAATTACCCACGTGATCAGTCATGAAAAACCTATCACAGTTGAGAATGATATTATTATTTTACATTTATAGGTAAAAAAACAGAGACTAAATAAGGTGAAGATTCCTCAGTTTACAAAGGTCAAAACTGACTCTGAACTGAAGTTCCCCACTGCCCAACTTGTGTTCCTCCTATTCTCACCTTTCAAATGAGGAAGACACACTCAAATCACTGAGTGAGGAGATCAAGGAAAAAGGCCTTGAAAATAAGAATGAAAGCAAAAGGTTAAGAAATGATCTGACGTTTATAATGAGGATTTAACAAAGAACAGTAGAGAAGATGAACAGAATATTCATAAGGGATGGAGAACAGCATTACTTGCGGGAAAAAGATAGGAAGGGAATGCCAAAAGGAACAAAGGGTAAGGTGGATTTATGTCACTAAAAAACCCAATTTGGATGGAAAAAAAAAATAGTAGATAAGGCCAGAAAGGTATGTTGGGAGCAGGTGGGAAATGCTAATTTACGGCCACGTGAGAAAATTTCTTACATGCCAGACTTAGTAATGATGTTATTTTTCTCAAAATTAATATATAAGCATTAAACAATCTTGAAGGACAAGGAAATATCTACTAGATGGATGGATAGATTGATTAGAGATTAATAGAGAATTAAAATACATAGGTAATGTACATGTGTATATATTTATGTAATTTCCAAAACAACTTTTTATTTTAAGTAGTAATTTCATCATTTTATAGAGAAGGAAACTGAAGCTCTAAAAAATGTTCAAACTGAAATTTGAACTCAGATCTTTTAACTTTAATGCTAATTTTTCAATAAGCAAAATGGCAATAGAAACAAAATTTATGTGGTATTTGGAAACTCAACTTGACAGAAATAAATAGTGTTGAAGAATATTGAGGCTGGTCAGGGAAGTCATTTAGGAAACTACTGCTGTGTGACTTTATCAAGACTTAAATTATGATGCTGGCAATGGGAACCAAAAGGCAGTGATGGTAACGCAAGGTAACTTCAAATTATTCCTTGTCTAGAAATTTACACATGATGTGACAATGTTTATACTTTTGTTCAGTATATAGAGCTATTAAATTAATGAAAATGTATTAATCCTGTTTTTGTTTTTGAAATTTTATATCATTAGAATGTTGTTAATTTGGATGTGAGCTACATGTCTATGCCCAAAATGGTCCCCACGGATTCAACACATAGCATTTGATGAAATGACCTCATCATTTGTGCGTTAACTCCCATCCCAAGCAGTAAAATCCTGTAAGTGGATCTCTTTGGAGTCTAATTATCAGCAGGAGTTTTTATGGGTTCAACAATTTGTCCAACACGTCCTTCTGTTATTTTTATCCATACAGCAAACTATTTAAAGTATGTATCATACCCAGATAAGAAGATTATTTGGCATCAATCACACTTCAGGTGGAGCTATTTACTGAAACCTAAGAATACATATTTTTAAAAGACAGGTATGTTGGAATGTGTTTAGAGAACAGAAAAAAATGAAGTGTCTTGAAATTAAGAATGATGGCAAAAAACTAAGAGAAGCAATCTTGCCAACGAAAACTGATGGTAAAAATGTTAAGAACAGAAAAGTTTCAATTCATCTCACCATTTAATAGAGAAAAAAGTGCTGGGATTGGTTTGCCAATGAAAAAAGTATGTTAATATTTGTTAAGAACAGTTAAATGAACACTGGAACTCATTCAAGATTGGGAGTCACAGAAATTTAGAAGTGAGAGAGTCTATATTGCACATTCCATTGAGGGAGGGCAGAATTTTCCCTCACCCTACGCATTTCCAGGTTGCACTATGTCGAAAGGGACATGTCACGGAGTCAGACAAAGCTGTTCCAGGGGAAGGGAGGCACTGGCAGAGCGGAGGTGCCTAAGTCCTGCCCCTGGTCTGTCTTTAAGACCCCTTGTCTCTCTGTGGGGACCAGAGCTTCATGAGTTCTACTTGCCATACTTCCTTGTCTCTTCAGGGTTTAGCTAAGGTAGTCATGGGTGATCTGCTAGACAGGGTGTATGAAAAGCCCCTACATCATTATTTGTGTCCACTGACAGCCCTGAATTTTAGAGAACACTGTAAACTTGCCAGCACGGACAATTCAACAAAGCGAGATGCTCAGACAGCTGACAAGCATCAACGTCCTGTTAAATCGCATTTTCTAAGAAATCAGTTGCTGGAGAGAACTGGTATTACACTGCTCTAAGTTTAAAAAGGAATAGAAGACTGTATGCATTATAATCCCAAGATTACTCATTTTCTCCAAGCACATTCTATGAGCACATTTTATCTGCTCCAGCTTCAAAATGAGTGTTGAACCTGAGTACTTTTCGCTTCCTCTAGCATCTTAGCATAGACCACTGCTGTCTTTCGTCTGTACCACGTTGGTAGCCTTCCAAGGGGTTTCCCTACTTCCACCTTGTCCTCATACTTTTCTGTTCTCTACACCAAAGGCATCCCTTCAAACCCTTAACTTGAAATAAAACAATATAAAAAAATAAAATAAAAAAAGAAATAAAACAATAGTGTTTCATATTATTATTTATAAAATAATGCAAATTCCCTCAGGGCAAAACCGTTTCTGTCTGTTCACTGATGTTTTCCCTTTCCCCATAGCAGCACCTGGTCCTTAGTGGCCCTTCCATGCATCCCTGTTTTTGCATGTTGAATAGCCATGGTGTTACCTGTGTGCACATATGGCAGTGCTTAGTGAAGCCTAAATTGATACTTCTGTGAAATAAATTAGTGCAGAGCTAGTAGGCTAACTGAAAGTGCTACACTTTTCATAAGAAACCCAGGGGCCTCATGAGAAAAAGAAATCTGTTACTTTTTTCCTAAATGTAAAGGATATTTAAAATTTTGAACTGACACAGATCAAAGGAATTAGCTATGTGATATAACAAGCCTTCTGGAATAAAATTTTGTGAGCATGTCCAAAAACAGAAATGGTAATCTGATCCCAGTGCTACGACCAGTACCAGAAAGGGAGATATTCTAGTTGTAAGTCTGTGAGTGAAACAGCAAATCAAAGATCCCCTGGCCACTCTGCCCTGGTGGTAGATTTGTGTCCTGGGGAACACCTAGTCGTATCAACAAAAGTGCTCTATACAGAGGGCAGAGGACAACATGACACGATTCATCCATGGCTCTAAGCCGCCAGGGAAGGGAGACGAGGGGAAGCCTTGTCTTCACCACTTCAGTTTCATCACGAGAGGCAGTGCCTCTGCCTTCAAGGTCCAGAAGTGGCAGCAGCAGCAGGCCTGGGGCTTTGTGAGCATGGACCACACACCTACTCATGGCAGATCAACCCTTTTCCAGTTGCAATGACGAAAACCTCCTGAAGTTGAAATCTACAGGTTCAAAGAAAATCATGTGTTTCTTGCTTATCAATGTAAGAACCTGTGGATTTGACTGTTGTAATCAGTACCTACCTGGGGGACCCCCAACTAAGAAGGAGAGATGGAAAAGGAAGGAGAGAGATTTGATCAGATACCAGTGGATACGGGTGGCATTCCATGTGCTCTGCTCTGGGACACTGCTTCGGATGGATATTTATTTCCCAACAGCAAAGTAAGATACCTAGGATTTCGTACCACACTTCTAAAGGGGCATGATTTTGAAAATGTGTTTCTTCTTCACATGTCTCTGATGTCTCAAAATTGGGAGTAAATCTTATTTATAATAAAAACACAATAATAAAAAAAATGAGACGTTTATAAATACGTGATTTAAGTTCTATCTTATCTCTTCAAAATGAAACCGGTATTATTTTTTTAAATGGGACATGCAGTTCAAGACTCCAGGGATATTTATATAGGCATTTATGAGGAGATGTTTAGAAGAAGTGGGATCATTTGAGAAACAGTTCCAGAAGCATCAGTTTTGTGAAGCGAAATATTTGTTGTGTTTGCAATTGTATGAAACAGAGGCAATACAGATCGTACCAGTAATGACGCAGCTGCCTTCAAACAGATTCTTCCTGGGTTTTTTTGGTTTTTATTTTTGACCTACACTAGGTTGCCCCATCTATGGCATTAACATATTTACCTTGTAAAACACGAGGCTTTAATATATGTAATTTAATCATTACTTATACTTTTATTACTTCACATTTGTCAAAGAGCTTCAATAGTTGACCAAACAGACAACATGTGTACTTTCCTGAGATGACTGTTTAACCTGACCTCAGGACACTGCTACATCATTTCACAGAGGTCACGAAACAGGGCCCCGGACTGGGTGGCCACAATTCAGTCACAGCTCTGTATCTTACTTTACGTGTGATTTTGATAAAATATGTTCACTTTAGAGTCTTTAATCCTCATCCAAAAAAACAAGGGGGGCTCCTAGTCCCCAGTTCATCATGGACGGAGCTTAGAAGCCTTCACTCTGCCTTAACAATAAATGAAAACCTGAACAAACTAAAAAATCAACGGCTCTTCTTTCATCCAGCAGAGCAGTGAGGTCACGGTGAATAATACTGCCCCCCCAACTGGAGAAACACACAAGCAGATACAGAGAATCATAACTTACTGGAGGAGAAACCCATGAGCAGAAACCTCTGTGAGAAACAGGACCAGGGTAGTAAAACCCAAACTGTAATTGATGAGTTGCTGGAGACTCAGTGTGGACAAGCCTGGCAGATAAGAGCTCCAGAAGGACCCAGTCATTGGGGTTGCAGGGGAGGGTTTACACGCTGGTGAGTTTTACCTTCAGGAGTTCTACCGGGTTCTCACATTGAATGTCAGGGGAAAATCCCCTGTCCTTTTTAACAAGGGCTGCCCCCAGAACTGCAGCTGCAGGGTTATGTCAGAGCCTGGCCGATCTGGTGTAAAGCAAATACCCAACCCAACTCCTTCTAGGCTTCCAGGTAGAAGGAGGAAAATCACCACTCCAGCCCTTCCGGCCATCCTCCCCTACCTAAGGAGGGGAGATAAGGTGCACTGGTGAGGCTGATGGTCTAGGGATGCACATTCACCAAAAGACTGAGATCTAACCATAAAATGATAGGTTCCCCTCCCACCTTAGGACTATATTACTAAAGACCTAGTTATCACAATTCTTTTTACCAAATACATCATGTCCATCTTTCAATAAAAAATTACAATGCATACTTAAAAGCAAATAACACAATTTGAAGAGACTAAGCAAACATCAGAACCATAGAAAAGTATGGCAGGAATGCTGAAATTATCAGAGCAAGAGTTTTTTAAAAACACTCTGATTAATGTGCTAAAGGATTTGATGCAAGAAGTAGACAGCATGCAAGAACTGATGTATGATGTAAACAGAGAGATGGGAATCTTAAGAAAGAATTAAAAAAAATGCTAGAAAACAAAAACACTATAATAGAAATGAAGAATAACTTTGATGGGCTCATTAGCAGAGTGATTAGCAGGACTAAGGGAAGAACCTCTGAACTTGGGGATGTAACAACAGAAACTTCCAAAACTGAAAAGCAAAGGAAAAAGACTGAATAAAATAGAACAGAATATCCAAGAACTGTGCAGCAACTGCAGAGTTATAACATGCATAACGGGAACGCCAGAAGGAGAAGAGGGAAAGGAATAGAAGCAAAGTTTGAAACGATAATGATTGATAATTTCCCCAAATTAATGAGACACCATCCTACTGAACCCTAAACAAAGTGTGCTTTAACTGTGCAGGTCCACTTGTACACCGATTTCTTTTTTCACTAAATACGTACTACAGACCTACGCAATCCACAGTTGGTTGAATCCAAGGAAGTGTCATTGCTGATACGGACGCCTACTGTAAAGTTATACAGGCATTTCTGACTGCAAAGAGGGTTGGCACTTCTAAAACCTTTGCTTTGTTCAAGGGTCAAATGTACACATATGCTTATGTATAAGTGAAATAAATTACAGCCATGATCTGTGGAGCAGGGAGAGGAATTGGGAAATTTTTTTGTTGTTGTTGTTATAAGGTACTTAACATGAAGTGGTATATAGTCTTATTTGAAAGTGGACTCAGATTAATTTTAAGGGTATGTTGCAAAATCAAAAAGAAACCACTAAAAATGTTTAAAGGAAACAAAAAAGGAAGGGTAATTGATATATTAAGAAAGGGGAAAAAAATGGCATCAAATAAAATTTTCAATTAAAAGCACAAAAGGAAGAAAAAGGTCAAAAATAGAAACAAAGAATTACCACATGATACAATTCAACTTCCATGTATTTTTCCAAAGAGAATGAAAACACTAATTCAAAAAGACATATATGCACCCCACGCAAAGTTCATTGCAACATTATTTACAATAACAAAGATATTGAAGCAACCCAAGTGTCCATTATGAGATGGATAAAGAAGATGTGTTTGGTGTGTGTGTGTGCGTATATACACACACACACACACACACACATACACAATGGAATACTACTCAGCCATAAAAATAATGGAATCTTGTCATTTGTGACAACGTGGATGGACCTAGAGGGTATTATGTTAAGTGAAATAAGTCAGACAGAGAAAGACAAATACTGTATGATTTCGCTTGTATGTGGAATCTAAACAAAACAAAACAAGTATAACAAAACAGAAACATAGTTTTAAATACAGAGAACAAACAGGTGATTGCCCGATGGCAGGAGATGGGGGGAACAAGTGAAATAGGTGAGGGAAATTAAGAGTAAAAACTTCCAGTTACAAAATAAATGAGTTACACGGATGAAATGTACAGCTTGCAGAATATAGTCAGTAAGTATGTAATATCTTTGTATCAAGACAGATGGTAACTAGACTTAACATAGTGATTGTTTTGTAACGTACAGAAATATTAAATCACTGTATTGTGTAACAGAAACTAACATAGTCGTATAGGTCACTTATACTTCAAACAAACAAACTCAGAAAAAGAGATCAGATTTGTGGTTACCAAAGGTGGGGGGGGTGGGGGGTGCGGGATTCTATGAAGGTGGTCAAAAGGTACAGACTTCCAGTATAAGATAAATATAAGATAAATATGTTCTAGGGACGTGATGTACAGCATAATTAACATAATTAACACTGTTGTACATTATATATGAAAGTTGTCAAAAGACTAAATCCTGAGAGTTCTCATCACAAGGAAAAAATATTTTTTTCTTTTACTTTGTATCTATATAAGATGGTTGGATGTTCACTAAATTTACTGTGGTAATCACTTCATGATGTAAATCAAGTCATTATGCTGCATATCTTAAAACTTATACAGTGCTGTATGGGACTTCCCCGGAGGTCCAGTGGTTAAGATTTCACCTTCCAGTGCAGGAGGGGCAGGTTCGATCCCTGGTCAGGGAGCTAAGATCCCACATGCCTTGGGGCCGAAAGACCAAAACACAAAACAGAAGCAATATTGTAATAAATTCAATAAAGACTTTAAAAATGGTCCGCATCAAAAAAATATTAAAAGAAAAAAACCTTATACAGTGCTGTATGCCAATTACATCTCAATCATATTGGAAGGGAAAAAAAAGAAAAAATATATAGATCAGAAATCAGTGAAATTGAAAACAGGAAACCAATCATCAGGATGCCCTACAGCAGGTGGAGTGGATAATCTGTGGTCCATCCAGACCATGGAATAGTATTTGGCACCTACAAGAAATGAGCTACCAAGCTATGAAAAGATATAAAGGAAATTTAAATGCATTATTAATATTTATATTAATAATATTAATACTATATTAACATTAATATTATATTAATAATTAATAATATATTAATATTAATAATATAAATTATATTATTAAGTGAAAGTAGCCAATCTGAAAAGGCTCCATACTGTATGATTCCAGCTACATTACCTACTGAAAAAGGCAAAACTATGGAGACAGTAAAAAGATCAGTGGTTGCCAGGGGTTAGAGGACAGGAGAAATGAACAAGCAGAGCACAGAGGATCTTTACGGCAGTGAAACTGCCCTGTATACCATAATGGTGGATACATATCATTATAAATTTGTCCAAGACCATATAAGCTACAACACCAAGAGTGAAACCCTTCTCTGTGAAATATTTGGGGATACTTAGAAACTGAGCACGCTATTTAAATAAAAACACAACCTTAAAACAAAAATAAATAATCTTTAGCTGCTTATTTTCAATCAAAATATTGAATTTATCCTAAATGGTTAAATACATTAGGGAAAATTTCATTTAATGAATAGTCCCAAACTCATTAATTCAAGTCACAAAACATTATTCCTTGGCTTCATGCCATTTTCTTTCATTCCTTTAATCAGCTGAACTTTCTTTAATCCAGTCCCCAAACTCTTGCTACCTTCTTTTTGAATCACTTGAAATATACCCAGTTCATTAACTAGAGTTAGTTTTGAAGAGAAGGACATGGTATAGTGCAGGCAGACAGTGGCTGGAATTAATAGGTTACTGCACAGAAAGGTAATGAGAAACAGAACAATTTATGTTCCATTCTCTTTGCCATCTGCTGAAAAGGGCTGTAACTTTATAATAAGGGCACAAATAGCGAAATGACTCAAATATAAACCTCAAGAAGTCAAATAACTCAATGTCTAGAATTTTACCCTTTATACTATATTTCACTTTAGCAAGAGTTCTATACTCAAAAAAAAAAAATCAACCTTCAATTGTTGGAAAAAAGTTAATGTGCAATATATATGTATCTATGCCACACACAACAAATAAATAAGTATATAGAGACATATGTTTTAAAATAGGAATGGTCACATCTGAATTAATGTCAGAGTTTTTTGTCTCAAGATAAGTGAATAGGTTGTCAGACTAATGCTCTTTACATTGGAAATAACAACCAGTGTCAATTTAATTGACAGCTGAGAATGATACAAAAAAAAGTGCAGTATGCCTCATATTTGAGGATTGACTCTTGAAGTTGGCAAATTTAATCTAAGGATGACTTAGTATCCTGTCCAATTGGATTGTAGATTTATTTACTGTTCAATAAAAGGTTTATGTTAAAAATGATATTTCTCTTATTTTCTAAGTTACACACTTCTGTGGTACATCAATCAATACTATATTTCCAGTGAACAAAATGTAATGAAATAATTTTGTAATAAAAATAATGATTATTTCTTAGCTCTCAATTTGTGCTAGGAATTGCAGTTGAGACTTTATCGGCATAGATTCTATTTTAATCTTGAAAGTAACCGTCAGAGAAATATATTGCTAGCATTTCTGAGTGAGAACTGAGACTTAGAAATGTAATTTTTAAGATAAATACAGGGAAAGGTAGAAGGAGAGGCTCAAATTCTCATCTTGGTCAGTTTAGAGCTTCTACTCTTAAGGACTACACTATACATTTTACAATCACATATGCTTATCTTCCGGATCAAGTGACAATAAGATTTCCTGGATAGCCACAGCACGGTGCTGGGCACTAGAAATTACTCAATATTTTAATTTCATTGCACACCAGACAACCTTGTGTTTATTTTATTTAAAAATATTTTAGCAGCTAAAAAATATTTTTCTTTAAGATAGAGAAGACCCCATCAAATTCAAACTATATTTCAGAGGCTTAGTAAATATGAAGCGGCAGGAGATCTGCTTAAATAAATTCCAAAGCTTTCGTAAATTTTCAAGATAAATATTGGAGAAATTAGAGTAAATAAAAGTGAATCTGCTCTGCTGACACAATATTATAAAAGCAGCATTTTTAAGGCATTTCAAAATACATTGCTTATGGTACTTCAAACCTGAGAAGGACTGGAGACATTTTACAAAACTTTTTTGTTGAAAACAAGTTCATATTTTACTAGGCATCGCTTCATACTCAAAGTAAAAACAATCTTGTGTTGTTTCTAGCTTAAATATAGTCTTAAAAATAATTACAAACCACTAGCATAATAAGAAAAGGTTGAAATTTAGGAAGACAAAAGGTAACTAAATTTACTGTTTTGCTATAATATTCTTTATCTCTGGAGAATGTGATGGCATAACATCACTGAACTCACAGAATCCTTTGACGAAGTTATGAATATTCTTTAAACAGTCCTTGTAAAAATATTAGTATTTCATGCATTCTCACTGATGACTAAGTAAGTCTTAGTAGTGGACCTAAAATTCTCCTTGAAAACTCACTATTCAGCTCAAGTACTTAGGCTCATCTCCATCAAATACAAAGGATGCTATGAAATGTAGTTGAGGTAAAGAAAGAAAAACCAACAAGCAATTTTTATATTTAAATTGATCATAAAATAAAATGTTTGCTAACGTGAAATATCAGAAAGTCTAAAAGTCCCCCCAAAGTCTTACAAAGAAAACATATCCTATTTCCGTACTTAAACCATAAGTCTTTCACCGCTTATTTTCATTTGCATTGTTACAGTCATTGTCTATAAACCATGCTTTTCAGCCTTCCATAAAGTTTTATAGTGCAAATTTCAAGAAATATCTAAAAACATTTAACAGCTTCTGTTATATCTTTTGAGAAATGTCCCCTAATTGCAAATTAGGTGGTTAGTTGTTTGAAAGAGTTAATGTGCCTCTAAAACCCCTCTTATTATCTGGGAATAATTGTAGGTGTTGGGCTCATTCGCAACACATTGATCCTCTCCTGTTAATACAGAGACTTAACATTTATGTTTTCTCTCTTTTTTTTTCAACATTTGTTTTATTTCCTTTTCATTCTTTTTAAATTGGCTAGATTCAGTTCAGTGACACCAGCTTACATTTTAGTAGGGAACTGTTAAAATTAACATTTCATGTATGCATGTGATTTTGACCAAAGCCTTTTGAAAATCTCTGTTGAATGATATAATTTCAATTAAAATATTTTGTTCCCTATCATTAATGTTCTCAGCAACTCGTAAAAGCAAATAAATCATATCTATAGCAACATTCTAAAGGTCAGTATTATGACCTTATGACTGGGCTCTTATCAAGATGTCCAATCATTTTCTCCTTGTCCCCTAACGGTGATTATTCCCTCTAGGATTTTAAGAAGGAACTGACGGAGGCTGACATGTTTTGACACCATATCCTTTGGCGTTTACCGCTTGTATCTCCTTGCTTAATTAATACCAGTCACTATGCTTCTCTCCTGTTGTGACTAATTGATTTTTGTGTGTGTTGTTACTAACCTCTGTCAAATCATGTGTGCTTTCAACAGGACAAATTCTGCTACTCCTCATGAAGGACCTTTCCTAGCAAAGTTATATAAATCTTTTCTTTCTACCACAACTCACAGTAATTCAAAAGCAGGACTGGCTTTGGAGACATCAACACAGGATCATGCTCTCAGTTCTATCTAGATTCTCTCCAAAATAAGGCTCTGCCAGTCAGCTGGACTCTGGTGGGTTTTTTTTTTTCCCACGTGTAGACCTTGAGTCCACATGATGGCTCTGGTGTGTTGCTGACACCATTGGGCTCTGGGTTCATATTCTTGTCCCTGGTATTTCAACAGAAATACTGTGTTCTCTGTTAATTAAGCAATATACGGTGTGATTCTTTCCAGAGCTCTTGAATGTTCCATCCCTTGAAAATTCTAGAAATTGTCTGTAGGTTTCTGTGTACCCATCTATAGAAACAGCCTCAAACTCAGCCTAAAATTATCTGCTTCAAATCACACAACTTTTTTTTTTTTTTTTTTTTTGCAGTGCATGGGCCTCTCACTGTTGTGGCCTCTCCCGTTGCGGAAGCACAGGCTCCGGACGCGCAGGCTCAGCGGCCATGGCTCACGGGCCCAGCCGCTCCGCGGCATGTGGGATCTTCCCGGACCGTGGGACGAACCCGTGTCCCCTGCATCGCCAGGCGGACTCTCAACCACTGCGCCACCAGGGAAGCCCAATCACACAACTTTTTAAATAGATTATATCATTTTCAAGAGAGGTAGAGTCTACCTCTTTCTCTTCTGGCTTTTGTCAAATACTCTATCCAAAGAAACGTTAACTCCTTATTTATCTTCTTAATGAAACACATATGCCATAATTCTTTTTTATGACCATATCTGATGTCAAATTATGATCAGATTTTTATTCATATTAAAATATTTAAAATGTCATCAAATCTTAAAATATTTCTAAATATATAGATGCCACAAATTATAAATTAAAAAAATAGATTTCCTGTTTCCCAAAATAGAAGGCTAATTGTTTCAGACTATATCTCATCCTGAAAAAATACTATAAAAACTAGAGACTTGATATATGTTAGCAATACTTTTCTTAAGCCCAACCAAGAGCCCACCTACAGGTGTTTGCAGGCTAAGACTAATTTAAAGAAAAAACATAACTCAGAGAAGTTAAAAGCCTGAAGGGTGCTTTTTCCATGAGTCTCTCTGTCATTATGAAGAAATTTAAATTCTGCTTTTAATGATCTCTCACTGAGGATGAATGAAAGGTTTTAAAAGGAGATGTTTGCCCACAACAGAAACATATAAGAAGGGATGAATCCTAAACTGAGAATCAAGAACTGGAAATGTACCAAACCTGGAGTGGAAAAATCCCCACAAAACTACCACCTTTTTATTACCTGTGACATTCAGGGAATCTTAAGCCTCAAAAAAGTTTTGTTATAGTTCCGAATAGAATTATACTCAGGATACTATCCTCAGGAGAGTGGCAGAGAATCAGAATCTCTCTGGAATACCATCATTAATATCTTTAATACCATTATTAACATCTTTATTTTTATTAAAAATCGTATTTTTGGAAATCAGCAGATAGAAGAAGACAAACAGTAAAAAAAAAAAAAAAGTATCTTTTCTTCATGAACAAGACTAGCTCAAATCATGGGCAACAAAAAATCTCACATAGTTCTTCAATTGTTGATTCTCAAGCACAACCTACAAGATGAATATATTTACAATGTTTAAAGAAAGACGAGCTCAAAAGGAATTATAAAAAGCCACAGAGTTCATTAGAAATATAATGATTGGATATTTTACAAATAAAAATTCAACAACCAATATTAAAAATGAATGAATGGGTTTAACAGCAGGTAAGATACCAGCTAAATATAAAATTGATGAACTAAAAGGTAAGTTAACATTATTTACATTGTCCAGCAGCCCATCACAAGTTATCAGGCATGAAAAGAAGCAGAGCAAAGTCATCCATAATGAAGAGAAAAATCAACCATAATTCAAAAAGATTCATGCACGTCAATGTTCATTGCAGCACAATTTACAATAGCCAAGACATGGAAACAACCTAAATGTCCACTGACAGATGAATGGATAGAGAAGATGTGGTACATATATACCAGGGAACATCACACAGCCATAAAAAGGAACAGAACAGTGCCATTTGCAGAGACATGGATGGACCCAGAGACTGTCATAGAGAGTGAAGTAAGTCAGAAAGAGAAAAACAAATATCGTATAATGTCACTTACATGTGGAATCTAGACAAATGGTACAGATGAACTTATCTGCAAAGCAGAAATAGAGACACAGATGTAGAGAACAAACATGGTTTCCAAGGGGGAAAAGGGGATGGGATAAATCGGGAGGTTGGGATTGACATACTTACACTATTGATATTATGTATAAAATAGATAACTAATGAGAACCTACTGTGTAGCACAGGGAACTCTACTCGGTGCTCCGTGGTGACCTACACAGAAAGGAAATCCAAAAAAGAGTGGATAGATGTATTCATAGAGCTGATTCGCTTTGCTGTGCAGCAGAAACTAACAAATTGTAAAGCAACTACACTCCAATAAAAATTTATATATATATATATATATAAACAGACCCAAGAAAACAGAAATGATGGAATAAGCAAAGAATAACGTTAAATCTAAAGTGAGCTTCCATCACATGTTTGAGATGCTACAGAAAAAACATGAACAGAATGAAAAGGAGAAACGAAAATTATAAACAAAAAGACCAACACGGTACTTCTAGAGTTGAAAAATATCTGAAATAAAAACTACACTGTAGTATGTAAGCTGAATATTAGATTGCCAAAGATTAGTGCACTGAAAACTTAGCAATAGAAATGATCCAAAATGTAGCACAGGAGAAATAAATAGTGAGACTGAACACGTGTTGCCATGTAAACTGGTGTAACATATGTTTACTTGAAGGCCCAGAACAAAAAGTGGTGGTGGGAGACCAAAGAATAACAGTAGTAAACTTCCCATAGGCAATGAAAACTATAAACACACAGATCAAAAAGCACAGCATGTATAAGCAGAATATTTTAAAGAAAATTACACCAAAGCACATAATGATCCAACTGCTAAAACCATTAAGAAAAAGAAAATCGTAAAAACAATCAGAGAACTAAGACCTACTACATACAGAGGAACGAAGATAAGAACTACAGCAGCCTTACACTGACATAAATACACTACTATGTGTAAAACAGCTAGCTAGTGGGAACCTGCGGTGTAGCACAGGGAGCTCAGGTCGGTGCTCTGTGGTGACCTAGAGGAGTGGGATGGGGGGTGGGAGAGAGGTCCAAGAGGGAGGGGATATATGTATGCACATGGCTGGTTCACTTGGTTGTACAGCAGAAACGAACACAACATTGTAAAGCAATTATCTCCAATAAAAATAAATAAATAAACAAGAAACTATGCAAGCCATAAGGTAATGGAGGGAAACATTGCTGATGGCTTTGTAAACTACAGTGTGACATTATCCTATAAAGTTATATATATTATTCATGTACTATTTGATCAGGAGTCCATTCTAGGTATTTACTGAAGAGGAAAAAAAAAGTGTACAATCCCAATTAGCATAAGATAACATTTAGAGTGATAAAGACCAATTAAAATTTAGCTTTAAGAATCAAATGACATATAATCCTTTGGAATCAAGGGATAAAAAATTCACTATTTTCTTAAGAGAATTTTACTGACAAAGGAAAGTTCCTTGGGACCAAAGGCAAGAATCAGATTGACGGATTCTCTTAGCACAGGTAAGGCATATTTTCAAGCAACTATTTTCCTTGGAACCAAGGGGAACATTGGGACTGGCAGAAATTCCCAGAGGCCAGTCCACAAAGAACAGTGAATTGAGGATTCTGTCTGAAGTCATAAAACTGAAGCCTACCCAAAGCACATTATCCTCTACCAGAGCAGACAGTCTTGGAAATTCCGTACTTTGAGATTTCAGAACAGCTGCAGTCCAGTAATTTCTGTGCATCTCTCTTCTTACCTCTTCAATAGGAATGTTTATTTTGTTTTTCCTTCCCCTGCCCCATGATAACGTTTTTAATATACTTTTTGAGGACAAAACACCTTTTCATGTCATTGTTTTCTGGATTCAGAGGCATAACAACCAGATAGGATGAAAAGACCATCTTAAAAATAATGTATCCCTTATTTAGAGATTACTATGAGTCATGCAGAAATCTTAGCGTTTGAGATCATATTGAGACTGACTTGGACTTTTTCGAATTTTCTCTTTTGGGGGTAGGTGATTATATTTTGCCTATAGGACGGAGAGAGGGCCAAATATTTGGGGACCCCAAGGACTGATTGTGGTAGTTTATTAGTGTAATACATTGAATATCTCTGCCTTTCCATCTCCTCAGCAGACAGTAGGAATGTATTTATTTGCCTTTTGGTGATGAGGCGGGGTTACCAGCTCAGCACTGGTCAATAACTGGTGAGCCGAGTGACATATGCTTTTCTCAGGCCAAATATTCGATGTATAATTCAAGACTCTCCAGAACTGTCTTTCTTTTTGTACAATGACAGATAGTGGCTACTTCCTCAGCCTGGGAGGCTGAGAACAGATGACTCCAGTCTAGGGACATGTGATACAAGTGGTAACTAGACATTTATTTGACTGTGTGGCTTTCTATGTTACCTCAGCGTAACCTCCTCAGGTCATCTCACTTCAGCACTCTTTATATTTGGGCTGGAACATTCTCTGTTATGGGGGCTGTCGCATGCTAGGCTATGTTTGGCAGTTTCCCTGGTGTCTACTCACTCATATCAGCAGCACCCCGTCCAGTTGTTAAGACCAAAAATATCTCCAGACATTACTACATGTCTCCTGGGGGAGCAAAATCACCCCCACTGAGAACCACTGCTTATCCTGACTTACGCAATTGACAGAGTGAAATAAGCACGGTTACATAAAACAATAATTATATTATCTTCTTAAAATCAAATACAATTAAAATTTATGAATAGTAGTCAGGAGGAGAAAAATGAGATTGAAACTGCTCTAAATTTCTTGTATTTTCATATACACACTCGGATAGTACATTTAATCCCTAATATAATATTAGTGTTATATTGGGTTTTTAACACTCATGTTAAAAAAACTAGCAGCCTGGATAAAACAAAAAGCCCCATTACATATACAGGTTATAAGTGTAGTAAGTTAGACATAGGTTAAAAACATGGCAACATAAAAGAATCAAAATGTTGTTAATAAAAATTAAAGTTACTGGCTTGATTGTATTAATATCAAACAAAATATATGTCATCAAAAAGTACTAACCGAAGCCAAGGTGTTATCTATCATCTATCTATTTATCCATCTTAATATATATATGTGTATTTATATACATATATCCCTAATATTAGGACAGATATAACCACTTTAAATTTTGCATCACTTAATAAAATAGCGTCTCTCTCTTTCCCTCTACACCCATACACACACAGGGCAAAAAATTGGAAAACTACAAGAAAAAATAGACAATACTAAGAACCAAAAATACACACCATGGGGAGTTTTAACACATCGTCTCTACTAATAGAACAAATGCATAAAGAAAAATATAGTACAAATATACAGAAGATTTGAGCACCGAGTTTAACAAACGTGACCTAAACATGACCAAACGTGACATAGAGAACACTATACTCAAAAAGTATGGAGCACACATTCTTCTTTCAAGTCTAAACACAAGATTTATAAAATTCAACATATACTGAGCTATACAGTTTTAAGAAAATCTCAACAAATTTCATATTATTGAAATCACAGAATGGTATTCTCTGGCTAAGTGTGTTTATATTAGCAATCAATAAAATAATACCCCCCAAATTATATTTGAAAATTTCAAGTATACTCGTAACGTAAGTTATAGATAAACAACTCATTAATCAAAGAAGAAATTAGAAAGTATTTTGAGTTAAACATTAATAAAATGCTATATAGAAAAATTTCTGGCATCCTAATACAGTAGTATTTACTAGGAAATTTATACCATTAAGGGCTTATATTATATTGCAGCAGAAGGAAAGCTAACATTTAATGATCCAAGCAATCATATGAAAAATAACATCAAAATAAACTCTCAAATAGTAGTAAAGAATTAACATAAATGAGAGGAAAATAAAACATAAAAACTTTCTCATTTAAAATAAATAATGAAAGATTGGAAGGATTTAAAATGATCAAAAGAGAAAATGTATAAAAAGTAATAAAATTTTAGACAGACACGAAAAACATAAGTAGGAAAAGTATAAGTAAGTGTTACTCATAAAAGTTTGAAAGTGATTACATCTTTGAAGGAGCAAACAGTCTTCCTAATAAGAAGGGACTTACTAGGCCTGGGTAGTGGTTACGTAGTCTTTACTGCTCTTCACTCTGCTGTACATATGTATTTAATGCAATCTTCATTTTGTCTCTTATATTTTCTAATCAAAATATAAGTAAAATGCATTTTTTTTTTCGGTACGCGGGCCTCTCACTGTTGTGCCCTCTCCTGTCGCGGAGCACAGGCTCCGGACGCGCAGGCTCAGCGGCCACGGCTCACGGGCCCAGCCACTCCGCGGCATGTGGGATCTTCCCGGACCGGGGCACGAACCCGTGTCCCCTGCATCGGCAGGCAGACTCTCAACCACTGCACCACCAGGGAAGCCCAGTAAAATGTATTTTTGATCTTTAGTTAAAATTAGAATGCATTTCATCACTATTGATAAAGACATTTTAATTATCATAACCCTATATCTGGAAGATACAACACTCAATTTTATTCAGAACAAAATTACTCATAAATAATCAGATAAAGAATTATATTACATAAGTTTAAATGCCAAAAAATGATTACAGAGGTTTAAAGGCAGAAATTTAAACACCAAGCCAATGGCCAAAGATTATTTTAGGAATTACTAAGAGCCCAATTGATGCAGTTAACATAGGAGACCTCACAAAATATATATTCAGCACAATAGCCCATAATGTTAGGACGAGGGGTATAAGCCACATAATATAGAATCAAAACTTCAATAACAAACAAACAAAACTTCAGTAACATGCTCACTTTCATTAGTAAGTATCAAACCAAGGCTTTGAAACTATCTTTGTCTTCAAAAGACCAGTTTCCTTATACTTCATGAACTATGCTGTTTACAGATCAGTTTTGATAAATTACTTAAGAGGTTATACTCCCAAGTCAATTTTTGAAAGTAGCATAGCCTTGATAACAACATTTAACAAAAAGCAGTACCTAAAGGAAAACTGTCTTTTGAATTTCCTGATTATAGTTTGTGAAGTTAATTTCTATATCAATTCATTTGTATGACTCAAAAACCAAAAGAAACCTCTAGTAATTATTGGAATTGAGCTATGCACAGTAAAGGCTTATTTTTCTACCCATTCTTTTCTTGCCTCCAGAAAACATTTCAATGGTATTTTTGTAAAAGTGTGATCATAAAATGTAGACTCAATATAAATATAAATGAATCTAAACACTAAATATGTGAAATGTATTGTAATTGACATAAGACTACATACATCCTACACTTTGCAGTTCCAAATACACCTGTTACAATACTATGCAATGCTATTAAGATTATATTCTGGTTTAGAAGGATGCAGCAAAACACATAATTTTTGTTTTTTTTATACTTTTACACTTTATGTGTTGTTTGTAAATAATTAACTGTATACGAAGAAAATACAATTGAGGCAGGCTGAGAAATGCAAATGTATATAAGTACACTTAGCATACAAATAATTTCAGAAAATATTATGACTACAATGCTGCATTTGCCTAATACCTTTGCAATCAATGTTACCTTCTATATTCTCAATGACTTCCATGTAAAAATTCATAATCCTTCATTTGTAAGGCCAAAATTAGTAAAATAGTGAACAGCTGCTCTTCAAATAGAAATACAATTTTTCCTTAAAAATAAATTATAGGGTGGGTGGCAGGGAGGCTCAAGAGGGAGGGCATATGGGGATATATGTATGCATATGGCTGATTCACTTTGTTGTACAACAGAATCTAATACAGCATTGTGAAGCAATTATTCTCCAATAAAGATGTAAAAAAATAATTAAAAAATAATTATAAAAGACAAATGGCATATTTTGTGACATTTGAAAAATGTCCATCCTTTAATAAGGAAAGTAGCATTTAAGTTTTTCTTTTCCCCAAGTTACAAAAAATGTGTTTCTCGGGCTTCCTTGGTGGCGGAGTGGTTGAGAGTCCGCCTGTCGATGCAGGGGACATGGGTTCGTGCCCCGGTCCGGGAAGGTCCCACATGCCGCGGAGCGGCTGGGCCCGTGAGCCATGGCTGCTGAGCCTGTGCGTCCGGAGCCTGTGCTCCGCAATGGGAGAGGCCACAACAGTGAGAGGTCCGCGTACTGCAAAAAAAAAAAAAAAAATGTGTTTCTCCCGTAAAAAAATAATAATGTAATCTTAGTGTTTTGAGGATATATATAGTCAGACACCTCCTGAGAAGCTGAACAGCCACTTTTTCTTGATGCCAAATCTCAGAAAAGATTTTTCAGAGATCAAATGATTTTGCCTTTCCTGTAACATAAAAATACTTTTACTACCACTTAAATCTGGAAATGTGAAGGACGAAAATGAGAAGCAAAGGATTAAAATGAAGTTAACTCCTTCTCTGGAGTCCTGAAAGATTCTCAGAGAAAATTAGCTAAAACGAGTCCCTGGGTCCCAATGTGTTCTGAAAGAAAAATAGATGACTAAAATTGATATAGATTCCTCTTTTTGTTTTTATTATCAAAGGCTAAGAGAGACAAATCATTTAGATCCATGAAATGATAAGGTTAATGATAGAACCTATGTACCTAATGCCACTAGCTTGTATGATTAGCATTCACTGTATGTTCCAGATTGCCCCTTTTAAACGAATACCAGAGAATGTGTCTCTAATATGCCGAGGTTTTGCCCTATACTTCAGGGACTAAATTTCTGCTTTAGTTCAAGAACCAAGCAATTCCATTAAAATTCTATACTTGCCAAAAGATTCTGATTAACATTTGACATCAGTTTTGAGCTCTGAAGCATTTTAGTAGAGGTTACATAGGATTTAATATCTTGGAACGTACACTTAAGTGTATTACCTAAGAAGGCATGGGGACATTGCAGTGCAAAGTCATATTCTGAAATATTAATTTGATTCAGTGCCTTGGAAGTGTTGCTAGAAAGGCTTTCTAATAAGAGAAGAGGGGGCAAATAAGATGCATTTGTTCTCCTACAATATTAATTACTGTCATTGAGTTCCCAACTCACTGAATAACAATCACATCTGTCCATCTAATTGTAGCTATTTGATATGATTTGTAGTTTAGCAATATAGTTAAAAATCAGGCAACACATTCTCATATGTCTCTGTAAAAAGTATCACCTATCAAAGATTCTAGATGCATTTTCTATTTATAGTCATATTTCTAAATAAATAGAATCATTTTCAACAGCAATTCACAAAGCTGATATCCATTTTTATTTGCAAGAGATACTGAATAACCTCATAAAAACAATTCTGGTCAAAATTAACTGTAAGGTTAATAAAAATACACCTGAATTGCTGCAGGTAATGAAACATCTGAGTTTCTACTCATTCAGTGCGTATCAACTAATGTGGGTTTTCCCTTGCTGTCAAAAGTTTTAAATTCTCTGAGGTATCACAGATGATAAAAATTGGGATGGGGGACAAGATAACTGCTCTAGAAAAAAAAATTAAAGACAAGAGAAGAAAATAAAAGAACTCATTAGAAAGGGAAACATTTTTGCATTTAATTTACCATTAAAAAACTATTTGTTTATATGGTAAAACATTAAAAATGATACAAAAAGTATACTGTAAACCATAAATCTTTGCTTTGTCTCTACCAGTCACCCACTTCCCTTCTCTGAAGGTAAATATTTCTACTAGATGCTTTTACATCTATCTTTCTAGAGATATTTTATCATTTAGAGGCAGGTATTTATATTTTTAAACCCAAATGTTAGCAATATTTTGTTATATGCCTTGCTTTTACTTAATATAACTTGTAAATTCTTCAATATTTAGATGTAATAGTATCCTCATTTACCTCTTAAGCAAACATTGTTGGGAAGATTGGATATTTCTATTCAAAAGAATTAAGTTGCATCTTTATGTACACCATATACAAAAAGTAACTGAAAATGAATTAAAGACCTAAAAATAAGACCCCAAACTATAAAAATCTTAGAAGAAAATATAGAGAGGGTATTTCACAACATTGGCTGTGGCAATGATTTATTGGATGTGACACCAAAAGCACAGGAAATGAAAACAAAAATAGACAAATGGGATTACATTAAACTTAAAAACTTTTGTGCATTTCTGTCTCTGGCCCAACATGTAAGGACTTGAACATCGTCACTCCATCCTAACAATGCTGAAAAGTTGAATAAACTGAAAAATCAACAACTCTTTTTTAATCTTTCAGAGATGTGAGGTCACAAGGTAAACCACAGATTCCAAAATTGGAGGCACAGGTAGGCAAATATAGAGAATCACTGCTTACCAGAGCAAAATACACATAAGCAGAAACATTTATGGAAACCAGTCAAGAAAACCTGACCTATAACTGATGAATTGTTAAGTGTGGCCAAGCCTGGGAAATAAAAAATCCAAGAGGACCCAGCCATTTGGGGGAGGGGGGCATCCTTTTGTGAGCTTTACTTCCAGGAGCTCTACCAACTTCTCACAGTGAATATGTGAGAAAATCAGTCCCATCGTGTTTCTGGTAGGGAGAGGATAAAAGCAACCATTTTGAAACACACGAGTATTCTGTTCTTTTTAACAATGCCTGTCCTCAGGAGAAACTAATTTTACTAGAGCCTAACTTACTGGGGTCTTATCATAGCCTCACTGATCTGGGTTAAGGGAGATAACCAACGCTGGACCTCTCCAACCACCAAATCACACGGGAACCTGAGAACCACTCATGAAGTTCACAGTCCAGGGACACAGGCTCAGCAAAAGACTGAGACCCAATCATAAGACTAGAGAACGCTTCCTGCTCACTCCACACCTTTTGACTGCATGACTGAAGGGCTATTTAATGCAGTTGCTTTACCCAGTATATCATGGCCAACTTCCAACAGAAAATCACAACACATACTAGAAGTTGTCAGCATAGTTTGAAGAGACTGAATAAGCATCAGAACTAAAGTCGATATGGCAGTAACAATGGAATTATCAGACCAGGACATTTTTTAAAAACTATAATATGCTAGGAAAAAGCAGACAACATGCAAAAACAGATGGACAATGTAATCAGAGGCATGAGAAGTCTAAGAAAGCATCGAAAAGAAATGCTAAAAATCAAAAACACTGTAACAGAAACGAAAAACGCACTCATGGTCTTTTTAGTAGCACAGACTAGACATGGCTGAGGAGAGAATCTCCGAGTTTGAGCACATGACAATAAAGCCTGCCGAAACTGAAAAGTAAAAAGAAAAAATGATTGACAAAAAACAGAAAAGCATATATGAATTATGTTATATATGCCTATGTGTATATATATGCATATATATACGCTTATTATATTTATGCTTACATAAAATGAATGACAGCAATAATACAAGTGATACAGGGAGAAGAATTAGGAATATTTTGTTATTATAAGGTACTTGAATCACCTGTGAAGTAGTACAGTGTTATTTGAAACTGGTCTTGGATTAATGTTAATGTATATTGCAAACTCCAGGGTAACCACTAAATAAGGTTAAAAAAAGAAGTATATCTGAACTGCTAAAAGAGGGGAGAACATAGAATAGCATAAAATAAGCCAGTCAAATAAAGACAAGTACTGTCTGATCCCTTATATGAAGCATCTAAAGTAGTCAAATTCATAGAAATAGAAAGTAGAATGGTGGTTACCAGGGGCTTGGAGGAGGCAGAAATGGGGAGGTGTTCAATGGTACAGAGTTTCAGTTTTGCAAGATGGAAAAGTTCTAGAGCTCTGCTGCATAACAATGTGGATGAACTTAACTTCTGCAGACCTGTACACTTTAAAAATGTTTCTGATGGTAAAAAAAATTTAAAAAGCATCCTTCTTTTATCAGGTATATAATTCAGAGTATTACGTTATATGGATATACCGTAATACATTTAATTAATGTCTTGTTCATGAACATTTACCTTGACTTACATATCACATATTACAAAAATATTGCAATGAAAAATTGTGATATGATGTACATGCAATATGTGTAAGGGAAGGAGAAATCTGACCGAAGGATTGAGTAGTAGGAGACAGAAGTGAATCAAAGGATAACATGAGAGATGGTATCATTTAAGCAAAGTATATACAGTATTTCAGGAAGGAGAGAGTAAACAACTGTTTAAATTTCTGCTATTTAGTTTGAATAAAATGAAAAACTAGAATTCATCAATGAATTTGGCAAGACTGAGCCTTTAAAGACGGCCATTTCAGAAGGGGGAAGGGAGTGAAAACCCTATCATAGAGGGTACAGTGTGGGTGAGACAGATGGAAACACAAACAAGAACTGTAACTGACTATAAACAAGCCTTTCACAAGCCTTTCAAATCATTTATTATGAAGGAGAATTAAGAAATAATGCAGTAGCTAGAGCAAAATGAGAGGTCAAGAAAGGCTGTTTGTTTGCTGTGGTTTTACCTTTTAATTTTTAATTAAAGTTTTACTGTGAAATAAATGTAGATTCACATGTAGTTGTAAGAAACAATACTTAGAGTGGGCTTGCTGGATCATATGGTAACTCCATTTTTAGTTTTTTAAGGATCATCCTGTTTTCCACAGTGTCTGCACCAATTTACATTCCCACCAATAGTGTAGAAGGGTTCCTTTCCACCACACCCTCTCCAGTATTTACTATTTGTAGATTTTTTTGATTATGGCCACTCTGATGGGTGTGAGGTAACACCGCATTGTAGTTTTGATTTGCATTTCTCTAATAATTAGTGATGTTGAGCATCTTTTCATATGCCTCTTGGCCATCTGTATGTCTTCTTTGGAGAAATGTCTATTTAGGTCTTCTGCCCATTTCCTGATTGGGTTGTCTGGTTTTTTTGATATTGGGTTGAATAAGGTCTCTGTACATTTTGGAAATTAAGCGCTTGTAGGTCGCATCCTTTGCAAATATTTTCTCCCAGTCCGTAGGCTGTCTTTTCATCTTGTTTATGGTTTCCTTTACTGTGCAAAAGCTTATCCTGGCCATATATCTGGAAAAGATAAAAACTCTAACTGGAAAAGATAGATGCACACCAACGTTCATAGCAGTGCTATTCATGATAAATAGCACACCAATGTTCATAGCAGTGCTATTCATGATAAATAAGACATGGAAGCACCCTAAATGTCCATCGACAGAGGAACAGATAAAGAAGATGTAGTACATATCTATACAATGGAATATTACTCAGCCATGAAAAAGAATGACATAATGCCATTTGTAGCAACATGGATGGACCTAGAGATTATCATACTAAGTGAAGTAAGCGGGACAGAGAAAGACAAATATATATTATCATTTATATGTGGAATCTAAAAAATAAGACAAATCAGCAAGACATGGTACAATGGAATTAGACCTGATGTTCTCTGAGGGGGTGGGTGAATAATTAGGTCTAATGGGAGCCACCTTATTGGTTATAACTGGGCATCTTTAGTGGTTAGACAGGCAGCCTTTCTAGGAACCTGAGGGGGGTTGTTTGATTATAAAAGTGTGAAGAGGGGATTGTTGCTAATACATATCCATTTAATGAATGTGTTATGTCTCATTTCCTTTATTTGAAGGCATTCAAGTGTGAAGTTGGTGGTACTTAGTAGAAAATGAAGTTTGTCATGTACAGTCTCTCTTTTTGCTAGCGTTTCTTCCTCTAGACTCTTATTCTCCATATAAGCTTCTAACTCTGTCTATATAAATGGTGGGTCAGTTAGGAAATGTATTTAGACAGACAAATGCACTTTGGAAATATGGCACTTTGGTAACCAGCTATTTATCTATCCTTGGGTGTTCATTCTTGATGCTATAACTTTAAATCCCACAGTGAACTTTGTTCCCAAGAATAAAGGCCTTCAAAAAAAGGAAGCAGAACAGGTTTTAAAAAAAAAGTACAGATTGTATGTGTGTACATATGTATATGTGTATATGTATGTACTCAATTAGCCTATTTTTTGGTTTCAGTATTTTAATGAGTGACCATCTGGTAGTAATTTAGGTACTACTTAGTAAGCATAGAGCCATCTGTTGGAATATCACATAGAAATCTTAAACTCAGGATGTTAAAAAATTGCCATATGTCTCCTGAAATCCCAACCTTATTGAACAGGAACAGCATATGACCATCTGTCTAAGTCTGGCACCTGGACCTATCTTTGGTCTCCCCTTGTGTTCACAATGAAGATTTAGTTTGACTGGTGTTTCCCTAACATCTAGCACATTGCATGAGACGTGGCAGAGCTCAGCCATTTAACACGTAGTGAGAATGCAGTGACAAGACCAGTGAACTGACAAATCACTACGGCATACAAAGCCGTGCCTTAGGACAGGTGCTGGGAGTTGCCCAAGGTGCTGCTGATGCATAAACCCAGACATTCTGTCGACTCTTGAGCAACGACACCAGGAAATCGACAGCTGAGCGGGCGTTGTACACAAGTTCACCATCTATCACATTCACACGGCTGACTGCCCCACCATACACAGCATCCTCTTCATCAGGAACTTGACTGTGGACTTCACTTCCCTGACTCCGCCCACCACATTCTCATTGTGGTACATCAAGGAAGGGAATTCGCCAGGTTTATGCTGGCCAGGGCCTACGATTGGTGAGATCTGTCCCATCTGAGACTCTGAAGCCAAAAAGGCATCTCACTTCTGGACCAGTTTCTTTTCTTTTCTTAAAATTTTATTTTATTATTTTTTTTAACATCTTTATTGGAGTACAATTGCTTTACAATGGTGTGTTAGTTTCTGCTGTATAACAAAGTGAATCAGCTATACATATGCATATATCCCCATATCTCCTCCCTCTTGCGTCTCCCTCCCACCCTCCCTCCCTATCCCACCCCTCTAGGTGGTCACAAAGCACCGAGCTGATCTCCCTGTGCTATGCGGCTGCTTCCCACTAGCTATCTATTTTACGTTTGGTAGTGTGTATAAGTCCATGCCACTCTCTCAGATGTGGCACATATATACAACTGAATATTACTCAGCCATAAAAAGAAATGAAACTGAGTTATTTGTAGTGAGGTGGTTGGACCTAGAGTCTGTCATACAGAGTGAAGTAAATCAGAAAGAGCAAAATAAATACCATACGCTAACGCATACATATGGAATCTAAAAAAAAAAAAAAAAAGGTTCTGGACCAGTTTCTTCCTCTTGTTCAGTTTCTTTAGCTCCTTGATGTCCTCGTGGGGGTATCCACAAGATCTCCTGCAAAACTTGCTCATGAGGAAGAAAAGGAGTCAGCTGGTGAAAGTAAGTTGACAGACATACAGCAGGAATGTCAGAACTGCAGTCAAAGAGGGAGAAAAAGAAAATCTAAGAAGGGCTGTATTGCAGTAAGTACTTTCTGGAAAGAAAAAAAAAAGATAAAGAACATTCAGTGAAGAAGAGCTGTTGTTTTTGGAGATTAAGAACTAATTTGTGATTTCAGAGAAACTAGTTTCAGTAGAACATATGTGTGAGGGGTGGTGCATCTGTACAGCTGATAAGTCTCTTGGGGATGAGAAAGAATAGACGATTACTTCAAGAAACAGAGAATGAGAAAGTCAGGTTGGTAGTAAGGCAGTCTACAGGAGAACGCAACTTCTGTAAGTCTAATGTCATGGATGGGGAATTAATGAGTTTATGCTGTGTTCACTAACAATTACTCATTGTTGTCAAGTGAACTTATGCCTTGTTGTCAAATGGACTTATGCCTAGTTTTAATATACAGAATTACTTGGAGCAATACTTGATCCTAACTCACTATGCATTTACTCTTTTAATAGATAATTAAAGACCTACTGAGTGTGAGGATTTTTATAGGCCAGAAACCAGTGACGAATTAAAAAGTCAATGTCTCTGAATTATATTCTGGTAAGGATTGGAAAAACAAAGCAAGAAAGCAAATAACACGATAAAGTCCAATTGTAATAAGTTATATGAAGAAAACAAAATAGGATGATGCTATAGACAGTGGAAGGGAAGGATGAGTGTTGTAGATGGGATGATGAAGACAGGCCCTCGGATAAAGTTGCAGTTCCTGGTGGTGGTGGTGGGTGGGTTTTTTAATCAATACCCGAATGACAAGAGAGCCATGTGGATGTTTGCAGACAAAGCATTTCAGGCAGTAGGGACAAAATATGTAACTACTTAGAGGTGACAGAAGCTTAGCTTGGAAAAGGAAGAGAGAGAAAGCCAGCGAGCATGGGTGATTACCAACAATTTTATTGTAAGTCCAGTTCACAAAACATAAATTCTGGAGTCAAATGACATTGAGATTGAGCCCCAGCTCTGTGGCTTACTATTTATACAAAGGTAAATAACATAAACTCTGCAAGTCTCAGACACTTTATAAATAACGTAGGGGAAATGATAACTCTCAAACAGGTCTTCAGCAATAGTCAGTGAGATATTTCGCGTAAAGCACTTAGCAAAATTTATGACCAATATATTATTATTAAGATTTTAGGGGACTTCCCTGGTGGCACAGGGGTTAAAAATCTGCCTGCCAATGCAGGGGACATGGGTTCGAGCTCTGGTCTGGGAAGATCCCACATGCTGCAGAGCAACTAAGCCTGTGCGCCACAACTACTGAGCCTGCGTGCCACAACTACTGAGCCCACGTGCTACAACTACTGAAGCCTGCACGCCTAGAGCCCGTGCTCCGCAACAAAGACAAGCCACTGCAATGAGAGGCCCATGCACTGCAATGAAGAGTAGCCCCCGCTTGCCACAACTAGAGAAAGCCCAATCACAGCAACAAAGACCCAAGACAGCTAAAAATAAATAAGTAAATAAATTTATTTAAAAAAAAGATTTTAGAAGTTCAGTCTTATTTTATCACGTTGATTCATCAGTGCATAATGTTCTAAAATTAAACTTTCAGAGTGCAAACACCTTAGACATGGAAGCTGAGTCATACATACATAATATAATTGTATAGAATATTGTAAACATAGTATATTTTATTAAATTTTACAATATACATACATACACATATTTTTTTAAATGCCACATTTATAATCTTACCAAATGTGTACACACATTAAAAACTTCTGGACTTTGAAGTCTAATCGTCTAAAACTTTTTATTTTTCATCCTGGACTTCTGATGACAAAATGTGAGGTTCTGTAGAGATACTTCTGAGGGTGACAGAGTTAGTTCTCCATACCTCCAGAAAGTTCTGTCAACAGATGTAAGAGAGGCACGGTGCCAAAAACTCCATAGCTACTTCATTAATTTCAAAATTCAGGTTCAGGGAAAGATGGGAATTGACCCTTTTAAGTTAATGGAATTCCTGTCCACATGGTAGAAACAGGTTAGCTTACTAGGCCCTAGTATATTCTTATTTCTAACATTCTCTTTCAAAGGTGTCAGAGGAAATGTTTCATCTTGAGACAAGCAAACAGTTACCTTCTTTTCAGCCAAATAGCATTCCCAGTGCAGCTCGCCTGTGGACAAGCTCACGTCTATGTTGTTTCTGATTGGCTGGAAGAAGCAATGCTACAATCACCAGTGTGTCTGCATTTTCCTCAGCTGCCAGAGACCGCTCTGCTGGAGGCTCATTCTGTGGTGCTTGAGCCCTGAAATTAACAGAGCAGCCACACATGCTGCTGGGAAGAGCTGTAGCATTTTCCTTATCAGCTCGTTTTCCCCCAAATAGTGTTGATTTATGTACTTGTTACCTGTCAAAAATACCATATAAAGGAAAAATGGTGGAGAGTATGTGAAGTTATGAAAATAGATCATAATTGCTATTATCTTTGTCATCAGCCCTAGAGAAAAGAATTAGAGACAAAAAAACTTTCATGGTAAGGTTTTATTGGGGTGGTAAATGGAAGATTTCAAGAGAAGTGAAGAAAAAGTGAAGAAAGGAAAAGATAAGAAATGCATTATCAAGCTGGCCACAATGACATAATAATGCTCCCGATTGCTCAGTCTCACTGGTACATATTCAGACAGGACTTCTGAAACCACTGCACGTCAGAACATTCTGGTGGAACAGATGTGGAAGATGCGCCAACTATCTCTGCTCCCTCTTCATCCCCCAGGACTGAGTCCAAGCAGCTGTATCCCAACTCTCCTGCACTTTGGGGTTGTCATCTCGCACCTGGAGTCAGGCTCTGGAGAAGCCAACACTTCGGGGGGTCAAGTTTAGCTGGTGTGTGTCAGTCCCTCCTTGTAAGCATAGGTACCTTCATGCATGCGGGTCTTAGGGGCAACTGACGTGTCAGGTGCAGCAGCCTGGGCTTTCTAACCACAGAAATAATGTAAATTGTTACTAGGACCAGCAGGACAAGTTGCCAAATCCTGGAGGGGAGGTAGGCAAGACTGTGACAGTCTGGGTGCCCCATGGGCTGAATCCAGAAGAGCCGTTGTGTCATTGTGATTCACTGGACCCTCTCTTAATATCCCGATCTCAATAATGTGCCTTCACTTCTTCATGAGGAGGAGAAGAGAGAGGGAGTTGCAGTCTCTTAAGAGACTTGATACAATAGCCGATCCCAGGATCACCACTGGTTTTCATTTACTTCTTCCACCAACTTTTAGATTTTTCTTCACGGTCATGCAGCGCTTTGGCCAGTCTAATTGGTAAATAGAGGAGTGACCCAGACCAAAAGGCCCACACTAAGGTGAGGCGAGCGAGGTTCCTACAGAGCAAAATTTAAGAGGATACTCACTGCTAGGATCCTGCAAGAGCTGACCCAGGAGAGCCGGCCTCCTTAAACTTAAGCCTATGTGTCTTGCTTGTCTAACATTTGTCTCAGCCCCATGTCCTCCTCAGGAGTTAAGAGACCTTAGTTTCCTTCTACTTACAGACCTATGTTTGTTGCAATGTCCCATTTACAGTTATTTCTGGTCTTTGAAGAAACATAAGACATAAGTGAACACTGGGGTCCCAGGCATATTTCTCTCTGCAGCCCTAGGTGTTCACATGCAACAGACCCTGTGACCCTCAGCACAGGGTCTAGATGCTGAACCTGACAGTTCACTAGCACAAGACTGAAGTGGCAACGTGGAAAGCATAGTTCCCACGTCAACAGAATCCCCACTGTCAGCCAATGCAAGTATCCACGCTCTGACAATCAACACCCCTTTACCAGCAGAAAAGAAAGCTGTGGAAAAAGGAAGTAAAAACACTCTAGTACCTGTCACAGAGAGTTAAGGTCAACAGGTAAATTCTACTTCAAACTCTTGGTTTCCTGACCCAATGGGGACATAGCACCACATATTAGCCATTGAACAAGCATACTACAAACCCTCATAGGATTGTAGCTCAACTTTCAAATGGCCATTTCGCCATTGACTCAATCCAAATGCTTCTGGGTAATGGGGTTAGTGAGACAATTAGGGAATTCCTTAGCTGAGCCCATTGTTACCCTTCCTTTTCTCTAAAGTATATCCTTTAAATCAAGGAAATAGCGAATAGAATATAATGTTGTATAAGTGCTGGTCAGTATTACCATTAGACACCATTTACAGGTCTTTCTGTCCATTTTCAAAGATCCATCCATGTGTAACTCCTTCAAATTTTCTTGTCTCTGAATTTTCAATCTTGTTCATTCCACGTCATTGACAAGTTGGCCAAAATATATGCTTTTCAGTCAGTATAGATTCATATCTCTAGCTGCCTCTCCGTCATATGGTAGAAATGATAAGGAAAAGTACTGCAGCTTTTGCTCCCTCAATATGAAAAACTAAGATGTGTCTACCCGTTATGTAGACATCCCTTCACTGTCGTCATTCAGGGCCCAGAGTGGATCTGAAATTCGGCAGTGGTTATTACTGACCTATGTCCTGCCCTGGCCTATCTGTCCCTCAGTCCACATCCTTTCCCTGCTTTTAACAGTCAGGTGATCTGGGTGGTGTTTTGGATGTCAAGATTCCTTAGTTCATTTTTCCAGATGAATCCATCCCAGGTCTGAGTTCCATTCTTCCCATATCAGGGTTCTGACTTTGACACGACTAACATTTAGTGCCTCTTGCAGAAATGGTATATTTATAAAATCATATTCTACACTTTACTTTCAATAGAATCAGCTTCTTGAGGTTCTCCTTTAAAGACATAGGAAGATTTTCTTTAGAGATCATCTGATAGCCCCCGCGTTTCACAGAATGCTTTAAGTTGACTGTTAGCTGCACCGCACCTATTATATTCTTGCTGCAAAGCTTGAAACGTCATTAGCAAAAGCCGCAGCACATCTCGAGATCACTGCCTTTAAGGGCAGCAGGAACTTGATAACCCATATGGTCACCTTGTACTTCCATCTTATCTATGTTAAATGCAAACAAGAATTTTACTAATGTACTACCCCTGCTTACTAGTAGTTTTCAACACCCTCTTATCAATCATAATGGTACAGCTGTTGTCCTCCTATTGTCCTAAAACCCACTCCAAAGTCCCATCCTGAGGTCTGTTCATAATACCAGACCCACCCTCCTGGTCCATAATCCCCAGAACACAGAGTCCAAGGCAAATACTTTTGTGCAAAGGTTGTGTTGGATGTAATTCAGGAGAAGCAGCAGTGCAGGAAAAAAGGAAGCAAGGGAGGGAAGAAGGAAGAGCAAATGGAAAAAGAAGTTTAATAAAACTCCTCCCAGATTCACACACGCGCGCGCACACACACACAGCTGATTTCTCACTGTGGAAGTTTGAAATACTGGTCTCAATTCTTCACTCTCTAGCTGTACTCATTCCCTTTGCTTTACAGCTTTGCAGTTCTCACTGGAGGTGAAGTGTGTTTCCTACGTTACTGACTATGCCCAGACGTGTGCTTTCCTTACATCGGGATACTAACAGGCATGAAGCCAGCAGACATACACATGCTGTGAGATGTGCCTGAGGTTCTCTGCCTCTTCTCCCACACATCTGATCGCTATGGTCCCAGATAGATGAGACCAATGTGGTGGAGTCCTGGGTCCAACCTGAGGCTTAGAGTCCAATCCAGCTGAGGTCAGCAAGAGCAGTAACTCCAGGCTGTCCTGCGCATGTCTGCATGGAAATCAAATGTGGTTGTACAGTGCTGAGTTTGGGGTGTTTGGATACAAAGCATTACTGTAAGAGCAGCTGACCAACTTTTGAGGCTCTGTGGGGCATCTTTAGCAAAGCAACAGAAACTCTTCAATCCCAGACTGTTTGTTGGTGGAAGGAGAAGGGATTGATCTGCTTCCTCCATCCTGCCTCCCAAATCCCACTTTGAAAGCCTGCTTCATGGAACTTCTGTTCCACCTGCAAATGAGTTTGTGTCACCCAGGCCCTCAGAGCCAGTTCTGCCAAAGCCGGGCTTCTCTTTGTCCCATCCACCAACTCCAGGGGCTGAAGTTTCCAACCACGAGAACACTGTGAGCCCTTACTCCAGCCCTTCTGCCTTGGATGCAAGACAACTGGCCAAGATCGAGGGAGGGTAGGTTACTCCGAGATGATCTGAGATAATATATAAACAATGCATGGGATGGATAAGTTTAGTCCATTGAAGACTGAAGCTAAGACTTTCCAAATTTGCTATCTTTTGTAGCATAGCTTCCTTCTCCAAGTTAATTTATATTAAAAAAAAAAAAACAGGCTTCCCTGGTGGCGCAGTGGTTGAGAGTCTGCCTGCCAATGCATGGGATGCGGGTTCGTGCCCGGGTCCAGGAAGATCCCACATGCCGCAGAGCAGCTGGGCCCGTGAACCATGGCTGCTGAGCCTGTGCTCCGCAACGGGAGAGGCCACAACAGTGAGAGGCCCGCGTACCGCAAAAACTAAATAACTAAATAAATAAAACCTAAAACAACTGAAATCACTGTAAGTTAAACCTGACATTGACCCTATCTACATATAACAACTGATTTATGAGTATATATAACTTAGAAAACAAAGTTATGGTTACCAAAGGGGAAAGACAGGGAGGAGGGATAAATAAAGAGCTTGGGATTAACATATACACATCACTATATATAAAACAGATAATCAACAAGGACCTACTGTACAGCACAGAGAACTCTACTCAATATTCTGTAACAACCCATATGGGAAAAGAATCTGAAAAAGAACAGATATATGTTTATGTATATCTAAATCGCTTTGCTGTACACCTGAAACTAACACAACATTGTAACTCAAATATACCCCAATATTAAAAAAAGCTAATGAAAAAACATAAATAATTTATCAAACCTTATGTGTGATTCTGATGGTTCAATTCCATGGGAACAGTATAGGAAATTACAAAGAACCAAATACACAGGCACACATAAACATTATCCCCACCTGATACACACATACACCCACACGCAGAGAAAGAACTGAAAGGGCAATGATATACATAATAATAGACATGATTGGAATTTATATTCAGACATACATACATAAAAGAAACTCTGATGTTCTGCTTCCCAGCTATGGGACAATGGACAAAGGACTTAGCTTGTCAAAGTCTCAAAGTCATGACGGTACATTGGGAATAATACTGTACTCCTCATAAGAATGCTAGGACAGTGTCTTCTTATGAGTACATTCCATTACGTAATGGAGAAAAGAAGATGAGAAAGTCCTCAATGATCTCATAATTGAGTGGAAGGGCTAGAAAATCAGTACCAATTTACAATAAATAACAACAAAATACTTTGGTATCTGACATGTCAGGACATTATGAGATAAAAAAGAAGGAAAACCTAACCATCTTGAGGATAGAAAAAATTTTGCAGTAAATTATAATATGAAAGTATAGTATCAGGTAATAAAAGTGCTAGCACAGTAATACTGAAACCGTTTTAACTCTACGAGACTAGAAATATGTTCCTGAGGATATTACGTTGCACATACATATTCCTCAAAATTTTAAACAATATACAAACACACCCACACCCTGACAAACAGAATTCTGACCCCTCTCACAGATAGTGTCCCTGTGAGAAATAACAAGTACTCATACGTGCAGATTGGCTTAACTAGTGAATGGAAGGAAAAGAAACATTAGTATGCAGTGTGTGGTACTTCAGCCTAGAAAAGTAACTCATGATCATATATCCGAGCTCCTATTCTTTCCTTCATCCATCATTCTACAGTTTGACTGCTAAAAAGAATATTTAATTCAATCTTGTCAACATATGAGACTGGGAAAGGAAGAATTAAGCTAATTACTTTAATCCTTGTTACAATGTTTATCAATTGATGTGAAACTGTGCTTAATCCACCAAATTACGATATGTCAATCAATTTTATGCAGTGCAATGAGACAGTGTTTTCTTGGAAAACAAACCTTGCTAAATGCACTAATTTATATCTCAGGTTTTTTTCTCATTGGTTTATCACGCAGGAACCTTGGATTTCATGGCTTCATATATGTTTCAAGTAATTAAAAAGCAAAGATCAGGGAAAGACATGAATGGGAACACGTAAACTATATTTGTAACATACTACTTATATATTTATAAACACATTTTTGAAAAAGTGTTCATGAAGACAAATACTGTATGATCTCACTTACATGTGGAATCTAAAAAGACAAAGCAAAACAAAAACAAGCTCACAGATGGAGAACAGACTGGTAGTTGCCAAAAGTGGGAGGTGAGGGATGTGCAAAATGGGTGGAGGGTGTCAAAAGGTACAAACTTCCAGTTATTATAAGTCATAGGGATGTGATGTACAGCATGTTGACTATCGTTAATAATGCTGTACTTTATATGTGAAAGTTGTTAAGAGAGATTTTAAAAGTTCTCGTCACAAGAAAAAAATTGTAACTATACATGGTGATGGATGTTCACTTAATGTGGATCATTTCACAACATATACTCATATCAAATCATTATGTAGCATACCTGAAACTAATATAATGTTATATGCCAATTATATCTCAATTTTAAGAACAGTGTTCTATTTGGGACAGTTTTTGTTTGTATTTTAGGTTTGCGTTAGTTTAAAAGACTTAGAAGATAGAAAATTTAGTGTTTCTGGTTAAACTACCAATTCTCTTGGTAGTTTTCATTTTTGTATTCAATTAGTTTCATTTGGGGGATGAATGTGTTTATGTATGTGTATGCTTGTGTGTGTGTGTGTAGGTATGTTTGTCTTTGAAATCATGAATATATATGTCTTTAATCTGACTTTTGGAAAATAGTTTCCTTAAGTCTCTATACAGAAGCTGGCATTCAAGGTAGGTAACACTAGGGAAACTATTTAGTTTCTCTAGACTCAATTCCCTTATAAATATAATTTAAATGTTTGTTGAAGGACAATTTTGAGGTTCATGGAGATAACAAAACAATAATCTAAAAGTTAATTTATTATATGTTTCCTTTTTTTCTAGGACAACGTACTGCAATAGCCTCTTTTCCATTTCTATTTTGAGTTCATTTTACTAGAAAGCCCAGCCTCTTTACATAACAAGAATGCAACCAGTAAATGAAACACCATGTATTGTTGTTGTACTGTTTATATATTCATAAATGCACTATTTCTGTGACCACTACTGGTTATGCTACAAACCATCCTTCAACGTGAATGCAATTACATTTTCAATATGTCCTTCTCCTTTGATGTGGTGACAGTAATAGGTACAGAAAGAACGCAATTTTTTAGGCAGCATTTTTGACATGACTCATGATGTAGGAAAACCAATGCTCAAGTGTCCTCTAGCTATCATTTTCTGGCTGGACTCCTGAGTGAAAATGAACAGAGCAAAGAATTTTGAGGGAGGTAGTTACAGAATACAAATTTCACGGTCAGGTGGTTGACAGCGTTTTAGATTTAATTGGCAATAATGCTGTCTAATGGCTTTTTTTTCTAGAATTCTATTTTTAGCAGTTTAGTAATGAGCTACATCATTATTTATGAATAATTGCATGCTCTGCTTAATAAAACGTTAAAATGTATTTCTTATATAGTTATTTACTGAGAAATATAAAATTATCTTTATATTTTTATTCCCCTGACTAAAAATCACCATTTTATAGTCTAAGGTAAATAGAGCATTTCTAAGGTATATATTTGGGGGATATAAATTTTGATTTCTTTTTCCTTTGCACATATTTTAGGTACTAGAATTCAAGGATTCAATTAAAACTTCCATAATATGTTATTAACAAACAGAAATGTTACACTAAACCTGCAGGTTAATGTATAGATACATAAGAAATGTTTCTTTTTTTACAACCACTGAACAAGAATCAATACTCACCTATTTCATATACTGAAGCAGAAACATAACTTTGAATTATTAGACTGAAGACCCTTTATATTTTATACTGGAAGGAAGAGTCCAGTCAATAAAGCCATTTTTATAGAAAATACTGTTTATCAATTATTACTTTAGAAGAAGTTCAAAAAATTACATTTGCATACACTTCACACTACGTATCAGGTACTTTTTGCTCATAAAAGGGAGGGGCTAATTGTGACCTCTTTTTTTTTTTTTTAACATCTTTACTGGAGTATAATTGCTTTACAGTGGGTGTTAGTTTCTGCTTTATAACAAAGTGAATCAGTTATACATATACATATGTTCCCATATCTCTTCCCTCTTGCATCTCCCTCCCTCCCACCCTCCCTATCCCACCTCTTTAGATGGTCACAAAGCACCAAACTTCATCTCCCCGTGCTATGCGGCTGCTTCCCACTAGCTATCTATTTTACGTTTGGTAGTGTATATATGTCCATGCCACTCTCTCATTTTGTCCCAGCTTACCCTTCCCCCTCCCCATATCCTCAAGTCCATTCTCTAGTAGGTCTGCGTCTTTATTCTCATCTTTTTAAAAAAGTTTTATTTATTTAAAAGTAACATTTCTTCTTCTGAAAAGAACAGGAAGATTGAGAACCTTCTTTGTAATTTTCATCATTTTGAAATGATGAGCAATATATTCCTATATAATGTATTTCATTCAAATTAAACTATAAATTAATTACAGCATTCAAATTCAAATTATTATAACCTGTCCAAATCTGCAAATTACTGAAACTATAGAAGGTTGTAAAAGATAAATTGCTATTTACAATTTTAAAAAATAATTTAACATGGCTTAGTATTATTAACAGAGCCAATGGTAGAAATTTAAATTAGAGTCTACGAGGAAACTTTCTTCCTAGTGTCCTATTTTTTGATTAGATATTCAGCTGTGTCACCTGCCTGTCTCTTTCATATAACTGTAGGGTTCTTTGGGCAGATACTGTATTACGTAATCGTGTATCCTTTGCATCTACTTCAACGCTGGCCACACAGAGAATACATGGTGACTTATGGGCAAATGAAGGAATGAGTAGAAATACAGACAGATAAATAAGCAGAGGAATAGAAAGGCAGATGAGGTTGATGTAAAAGTGAAAGAAATCCTACCTAAACAGGTGATACAAATATGTCATAATTCGGTTACTTCATAAAGCTGCATCTCTAAATCAGTCCATTAAAGTGATAAGTATTGACACATATATTGGATGACGAACACTTCATATTGTGATAGAAATTTCTAAATTACAATTGACTGCTGAAAAGAGTTCAAATTTTATCTAGCCTTTTTACACTACAGAGATCCTCTTACAAGCAGGCTTTCAGAGGCATGAAAAAATACATGTATTTCCTCAAACAATGCTGGAGTTATGCACAAGACAGTAATAAAATTGCAACTGGAAAATAGAATTGACACACAAGTTTTCCTTAAATATGTGTAAAACGTGCACACAGAGAGTTTGTTAGCAAAAAAAAAATATGCGCACCACTAGCTATCCAAACAAGAATCTGGATTTTTCTTCTTTTGAGTAATATAATTAGTAGAATTGTTTTTGAAATAGCCAGTATGTACATTTAAATGTTAAAATTATTAAAAGAGTATACTTTCAGAATAAAAGAATACAGATACATACATATATAAAGTAAAACCTGTAATCTCTGACTTAGAAATATCAGTATGAATTCATGGTTTAGTTAACATTTTTCTTAAAAATGCCTGTGTATTAGCTTTGTTCACTGTAAAGGTTTATAAGAACAATGAACACCTGTAATGGACAAATAATACAAATAATGAATAAACAGTGCACAACTTGTGGTTTCCAAATTCCATTCACCACTAAAAGAAACGTTCTTGGGGAAATAGCTGATTTAAGGTCTCAGTAGGAGTGTACAGGATGAGATTGGGACTCCTTACCGTGGTTATAAAGGCTATCATTTAAGTGGAGACTTAATCACATCCCATTAGAAAAGACAGGATAACTTGAGCTCATAAAGAACAATGACAGCAATGAATTGAAACATGTATAATACCTAAAAATTTATTATTTCACACTAATAAATGCAAAATCATTAATTTTCTTTGCTGGATACAAGATTCATCATTCTGGAAATTGCTATAAAATAAAAAAGGGAAAGAATTTAAGTATCTATTTTGCCTTTCCTATAGGGACCGTGTTTCAGAACAATCAAATAATTCATGAAGGATAGCTCTACTTTACAAAATAATCACAGTTAATAAATGCAAAAGGAGTCATAGAATTAAAAAATAACAAAACTTTACTCAGGCAATGATTATTAGTAGATGTTAAAACCATTAGGTAAAGTGCTGATGAAGAACATTTCAGTAGAAATATCAGTCTGCCATCATCTGAACCCACTGATTTTTACATCATTGAAAGAAAGACACACAGACATTTAGTACATCCTGATATGATAGAATGAGATGTACACAGCACTACATCTTATTTCTTTCAATAAAAGAAACTTTTGTTCTTAGAAAAATATATATCATGCCACATTGTTGTGTTCTACTTTGTTTTCCAATATTTATGCAACAGTAATAATACTGAGTCATATCTTTTTTATTTTACATGAAGTATTTTAATCTTTATTTGTATCATTTTAAAACATTATATTAAGATGAATCCCATTTATTGCACACAGCATCTCTTGGACCTAGAGTCTGTCATACAGAGTGAAGTAAGTCAGAAAGAGAAAGACAAATGCCGTATGCTAACACATATATATGGAATTTAAGAAAAAAAAATGTCATGAAGAACCTAGGGGTAGGGCAGGAATAAAGACACAGACCTACTAGAGAATGGACTTGAGGATATGGGGAGGGGGAAGGGTAGGCTGTGACAAAGCGAGAGAGTGGCATGGACATATATACACTACCAAACGTAAAATAGATAGCTAGTGGGAAGCAGCCGCATAGCACAGGGAGATCAGCTTGGTGCTTTGTGACCACCTAGAGGGGTGGGATGGGGAGGGTGGAGGGAGGGAGATGCAAGAGTGAAGAGATATGGGAACATATGTATATGTATAACTGATTCACTTTGATGTAAAGCAGAAACTAACACACCACTGTAAAGCAATTATACTCCAATAAAGATGTTAAAAAAAAAAGAATCTGGATATTTTAATAAGAGGCAGTGGATAAGCTGTAAATACTTTAAAATATCAGTAAATCATATGGAGTGTGATTTATCAGACGACAATTATAACCTGTAATTTTCTATCTAATAAAAGAAATTTATCCAGCTTATAATAGTTTCTCTGCTAAATTCAAATCAACATTTGTTAACAAACTGATGCATTGTTGTGAAATGGTCTTTTACCGGTCATTTGAAAAGTCACAGGGACTTCCCTGGTGGCGCAGTGGTTAAGAATCCACCTGCCAATGCAAGGGACATGGGTTCAATCCCTGGTCTGGGAAGATCTCACATGCCATGGAGCAACTAAGCCTGTGTGTCACAATTACTGAGCCTGTGCTCTAGAGCCCACGAGCCACAACTACTGAGCCCACGTGCCACAACTACTGAAGCCTGTGCCCCTAGAGCCCATGCTCCGCAACAAGAGAAGCCACCGTAATGAGAAGCCTGCGCACCTCAACAAACCCGCTCGCTGCAACTAGAGAAAGCCCACGTGCAGCAACAAAGACCCAATGCAGCCGAGAATTAAAAAATAAAATAAATTTATAAATAAATAAAAAGTGACAGAATTTGAAAAAGAAATTCTGACCTGGTCTGGGGTCCTAGAGGATGGCCACAGAATTGAGTTCTGTGGACTCTATCCTGCAATGTTTATAATATTTTTAAATATTCTGTAAAGTTATTTATAGAAAGGTTTCTTGGGGGAGTAGATTCTGAGTGCTCCTATTATCACAACTTTACACCACCTAGAAGTACCTCAGACTCAACAACTCTTCAGAAGGTCAAGTGAATTTTTTTTTTTTTTTTTTTTTTTTTGCGGTACACGGGCCTCTCACTGTTGTGGCCTCTCCCGTTTCGGAGCACAGGCTCCGGACACGCAGGCTCAGAGGCCATGGCTCACGGGCCCACCCGCTCCGCGGCATGTGGGATCTTCCCGGACCAGGGCACGAACCCGTGTCCCCTGCATCGGCAGGCGGAGTCTCAACCACTGCGCCACCAGGGAAGCCCTCAAGTGAATTTTAATAGAAAATAAGTAAGAAAAAAAAAAGTAAGGAAGTTGAAAAGGACAACAGCCAAGGGGTGAGTAACTAGGCACACAGACTTTGTGAATGTCTGGCTTTAAGTGCATCGTGAAAATTTAAAAATATCTAGCTATAAAAGTAGTTGCTGGAAGGGGAGCTCTAGATGGACCACCACAATTAGCATTAGAAACACTCTGATTCAGCAAAAACCACTTCTAGGATCTGCTGACACCTTCAACCAAAAAGAACACACGGTTCTCAGGCAAATCTCTCAGGTGACAGCAACAATAATTCACCTGCCAGCATATGAAAAATGCTAACTCAATGCATTATGTATGGATGGATCTACAAACCCTTATTATCGTTCTAAACAAAACAGGACATGGGTGAAAAGAGTGACAGTGTCAGAAGGTTTTGTTGCTGTTATTTGAGTGTGTTGCCTACTCTAATCAGCAGCTTTGCAAACCCTCTGGATGATATTATGTCCACTATGAATATTGGTAATAATGACCTTGACCTTTAAATTCTCTTAAGCTTATAAAAAAGCAAGTTTAGAAAACCTCAATTGTTCTACGACTGACAACACGAGATCTCAATAAAACAATCGCCATGCTCTTCAAATGTAACTGTAAAAAACAAGTGGCCGAACCTGACCATTTTATACCAAATTAGAGATAAAGCTCCTCAGCCCGCTTGGTAGAGAATTCTGGAGACATCACTTCAGACAGTGCTGAAAGTGTTCTCAAGGAGATTAATACAATATTTACAATAGCCAGGACACGGAACCAACCTAAATGTCCATCAACAGAGGAATGGATAAAGAAGATGTGGTATATATACAGTGGAATATTGTTACTCAGCCATAAAAAAGAACGAAATAATGCCATTTGCAGCAACATGGATGGACCTAGATATTGTCAAACTGAGTGAAGTTTAAGTCAGACAGAGAAAGACAAATATCATATGGTATCGCTTGCATGTGGAATCTAAAAAGAGGGGACAGACGAAGTTATCTACGAACCATAGTTGCAGATGTAGAAAGCAAACTTGTGGTTGCCAGGGGCGGGTAAAGGGAGGGATAAACTGGGAGATTGGGACTGACATATACACACTACTATCTATAAAATAGATAACTAATAAGGACCTCTGTACAGCACAGGGAACTCTACTCAATACTCTTTAATGGCCTGTATGGGAAAAGAATCTAAAAAAGAGTGGATATATGTATATGTATAACTGATTCACTTTGCTGTACACCTGAAACTAACACAACATTGTAAATCAAATATACGCCAATGAACATTTAAAAAATAATAATACAAATCAGAGGTTGTACAAGCTATTTTCATCTGTAGATTATACCCTCTGACACTTTATGGAACTTATGGTATAGTTGTATAAAAATTCCTACTTAGGTGAGCCAGTGCTATTATCATCAATATAAGTAATTTTCAGAATATCACATCGCCAACATGGTTTAGAATGAGTGAATTAGAGTTCCTGCCGGTGAATGTAAACCTCTCTCTAATACCCGTCAGAAAGCTGCTAATCACAGCCCGGCTCCTAATTCTCTCAGTGACTTTATTAAAGTCTCTGTACTGTCTTGATTTTAATTTCCTCAGATGTAATTTTGGGGGAAGGGGTGATCAATATTCCAAGAGTCTATGATTCAGTAACCTTTGCATTGCTTTTGCCACTCAGCACAAATAACTATATTCAGTAATTATAGAGAAATGAACAGGAAGCAAAGCAGAGATTGAATTTCCTGATGTTATTTTAAGGTTAACTTGTAATTCCCAAGGAATAGGCATACAAGCAATGAAAAATTGCCTTTTTCTACTACTCTTCTTTACTGCTTATTTTATTGATTTAACATATTCTGATGAAAAGCCATTTGGGTATGTTTTAAGTTTCTTTAATCTTAACTCAATTTACCCTCCATGATAAAAATAAAGATAAAAAGTCCCCATCTTGCAAATGGAAAAAATATCTAAATAACTCATCTGTTGTATTATTTTTTAGTTAATAGCCAAAGCAGTATTGTAGTTTACAGTATCATTTAAAGTAATTTATTGATCAGATTTAGAGGTATTTTATGGCAAGTATTTCTCTTCAACAGGGCAGATTTTGTGAAAGACTGGGTTTCAGTTTGATTTAGCATTTCATTTAGGTTCTAGAAATTTTTACCTCTCATACCAAATGTTAAAAATTAGAACGAATTTTTGATGCAAATCCTAATTTATTCATATAGAATTAAACATAACATTCACCAGATTTTCAAAACTAAAATAACTATTAAAATAATAGCATTGATACCTTTACGATTATTATTTAATTCTATATTTTTCTTAAACAATATTCTACATTTTTTCTTTGACAATATTAGGCAAGTAATAACAATCTGCATGATTTTATTAACAATATTTTTGTATTACAGAAAGCAACAGAAGAGTAATTTTAGCATGTAAAAGTTAAAGTATAACAAATTTTAGTGTTACTTTTCAATTTATTTCATAGTAAGAAATAAATAAAATGTAGATACCATCCTCCAATTATAATCACAATAGTGATATATGTTCTGATCTTGGAGGAAAAAATGGGTTTTAAATGATACGAAGTCTTGTCTTTCACTTAAACTCTAACCTTTACATTTTGGAAAGATTGCTTCGAATCTTTTAAGCCATGTTTATCCATTCTGAAAGATGTTCCTTCTCTTAGAAGCCAGTCTCAAACTTTCAGACCAGTTGGAGAACCACTTAAGTAAGTGAATCAATCCTGTTTTCACTCAACTAAAGTTTCAAGTGCCAAAACAACGCTGGCATTCCACAAGGTACCGTCAAAATTGCCACCCTGAGTACTGGTCACTTTTTACTGCGCTGAGCTCGAGAGAGACAAATGTGTGATAATATCTTTCCTGGCCTCTAATTCTGGTAGTTACAAGAGTTCTTCCTCAGTATTGAGAGAGAAGGCTACAGTCCTTCCTTGAAAATTACTAAGACAGAATCAAGGATAATCAAGAGATAGTTCAGAAAAGGAGCAATCAAGTTTGAGCCTGATTTAACCAGGCAAGGATCCAAAACTCCGTTGTTTCTGATCTGTCTTCTAGACGTCAGAGGCTAACCATGATTTCACGTGAAGAAACGCATGAACTGGTATACCCAAGGCTTCTGACTCAGCCTGACATCCTAGCTCTGAGTTTCATCCCTAAGTAAGGTAGCCTATGAGTCAATCTTAAATTTAGTGTTCACAAAGCATAACCATGAGTTTTTATTTTAGTTTTGCTGCTAAGTTTCATTCTTAGAATTCAGTCTCAGTTTTACAATATGGTAAATTAAAGATAATAATAAGGAAATAGAAAAATAAGCAATCATTTATTTTAGGACTAAGAAAAGGAAAAATAAATTTAGAATATTAACAAAGATGTATATTTTTCCTAACAGCTTGAAGGATTTATACGTACTACTGTAAATAACAGATGGCTCCATACTCTTTTTTTCTCCATAACATGGCTTTTTCATACATTTATGTCGATATGAATTTCCAATATTTCAATTACTTTTGTGATGGTCTTCTTTTCTTTTTTACACTAATTATTTGAATTTTTTATTTATGAAGTCCAGGTAAGATTGAGGTGTATGCTCCTTAGATGCATTCACCCTCATTCCTGAGGGTCAAAGAATCGGGTTCCATCCTTGGTTCCACGGAATTAGTGGGTAACAGTTTAGGGATCAGTCAGGTGTCCAGAGTTTCCTTAACAGCAAATACATGTATAATATCAGCTTTATAAACCTCACAGGATTGCTACAAACACTGAATGAAGTAATATACCAAAGGCATTCTTTTAAAAATTAACTTGTGAGTCATACAGGCTGGAAGTCAATATCGTAATATTGTCAGTTTCCTGATTTTTAAATGGGCAACTCAAAGCAATAGGCTGATAGCAACTTTGTTCATAAAACCTCTTTCTCCTTTTTTTTTTTTTTTTTTTTACAAATAACTCCTGATTTTAATGCAGGTTACTATATTTATGTAGCTTATAATTTTCTTTTCAGGTATGATGTCCTGCTCAGGGTTTCATTCATTTTAATTGTTCTGTTTCTAAATATAACATTAAGGTTCCTTGAAACTGAAATAAATATTGGCTGTGACTCAGTCTTAATTCAATGTCATTAGCAAATTCCCTGAGTACATTCCAAGGATGCTGATAGAAATTTGAAATAAGAATGATTAAGTAAAAGCTTTTAATGTCTCCCCTGGATGACACTGAAATACTGATAAGAACATTCTGGGTTCCTTATCTAATAGTACAAAGACTGAGGTAAATTTTCTTGTAAGTCTTCTTATAAACATTTATTCATATATCGGGATTATTGTTAAGAAATGGCAAAATATATTAAGCTGTTTGATCAACCAGGAATTTCACTCTCTGTGACACTAATATTATGTTGTGATGTGATGTTGTGAGAAACTAAATGAGAAAATCAATCATAGAAGTAGCTATAAATATTTAAAGATTTGGGCTACCTACTTTTTCCTTTATTTCATTCAGGTCTTTTCACATCATTTTAACAGTCCAAATTGGAGACATATATAAAATTTATTTCATTTGTAGTTTTACCAATACTTATTTTATTTAACACAAATTACTTCATGAGTACTAAATTACACTCATCAAAAAAATTAAGGTATGACCTAACAGACTTTAAAATATAGACAAAGAACAAGTGTATTTCAATGTCTCTATTCAGCCATCAAACAAGTTGACCATACAGATTATCTAACATCCTCCTATAATGTGGGTTCTGCTTTGAGAATATACTCAAAGAAAAAAGTGCAAGATATGTAAAATTTAAAGCAAATATTTATAAGATGCCTAATATATTTTAAAAAATCATCTGACACTAAATTAGACACTGATTGCCTGAAAAGGCACAAAGCATGCGACTCTGAAGAAAATAATTCATTTACAGAGCTCAGAGTACTTACTGTGAAGTATCACACTGTGTGTGTGTGTGTCTGTATGACTTTTGCTGTTATTGTTGTTTTCTTTTGTGGGATACAAGACCTACTATGATTCTTCTACACGTCTCCCTAAGTTCTTTTGGCGGCACTACTGTTCATCAACTTGTCTTCTTTTCACCCTTCACCAGTCGTGATCCCAGCATATCTGACTCCAAGAGTGGATTATTTTTTAACACTACCTGCTTCTACACAACACAAGTATTTTCAAGTAACAAACACATCAAGTAAGTAATGTTTTTTTCTAGATGTATTCCTTAGTTTCACTGTAAACAATTAACAAGTTTAAAAGAATACATTTCAACTTCAAAACATTATTAGCTTTCAATGAAGTAGTTCAGGTATGAACAAAAATGTTCACTTCCCAAATAAATATTACACCTTGCTGCTCAAACTCTTATCTCACAGCTTTAAATGTTACACAGGACGTTTTGGGGTGGTTAGAAAAAAATGATAGAAATCAAATGATAAATCAAGACTCTTTCTTCCCCTTTACAATCAGTTTTCTGTCATTTTTTTTTTTTTCATATCTACTCTTTAAACACAGGACCATGCACAATCACAGGATGGGGATCCAGGAACTCCAGTCCTCTCAAAAGGAATGCTAGCAGCTGGGGCCACGTTTGATGGCTGAGTGTGTAACTGGTACAACTGGGGGCTTTGAATTAACCTCTGGGTAAAATACAGCGTTTATCAAAAGAAACATGTTTGAAAAGTGCTGATTTGAAGCTTACACATGTGTAATTACATGTGTGTATAACTAAAACTCAACAGCACTGTCAGCAAAAGTTTAAAACTTAGAATAACAAAAAAGTTTACATAGGGGAGTATCTTAACTCTGTCAGAACTGCATAACCTTTTGATAACTGAAAGTAGACCGAACCTTGGTCAGCTGTCTTACTGATTTTAACCTCTCTGCAGACCACACGTACCCTGATGGCTCAAGGAAATTCAAGTAAATGGGGCACTTTGCAGGGTAAATTATAAAGATGTTTTCTAAATATAAAAATGTGTTTTGCTTCAGTGGTCACCCAAGATTCTTGTGAACATTAAGTTGTCTTTTCTTTGAAAGTCATTTGGCAGTCACTGCCAAAGGAATTTTCCTGGTGTTCTTCACTTTTTTGATGTCTTGATGAATTAAGTAAAAAGAACTTTTGCACCGTTCACTTGACAACACATGTTAGATACAAAGTTTAAGTCATTTTTCTTAGTGAAACTGACTTAGAGCACCACACAAAAATGTTAAGCAACTACTTACTGCCGTATTTAAATTACCATACAACATTTTAACATAATTGTGATGTAAATAACTGTTGGATCCATTATAATCACCCAGGACTCCCCCTTTAACACATAAAATGGCTAAAATAGCATGCTTAAATCAGAAGTCATCAGGATTAAAGACGTAAATGTAAGTTCGGAAACCATAAAACCCCTAAAAGAAAACATAGGCAAAACACACCGATAAACTGCAGCATTTTTTTTTTGGATCTGTCTTCTAAGGCAAGGGAAATAGAGCAAAAATAAACAAATGGGATCTAATTAAACTTAAAAACTTTTGCACAACAAAGGAAACCATTAACAGAATGAAAAGACAACCTACTGAATGGGAGAAAATATTTGCAAATGATACGACTGATAAGGGGTTAATATCCAAAATATAAACAGCTCATACAACTCAACATTAAAAAAACAACCCAATCAAAAACTGGACAGAAGACCTAACTAGACATCTCTCCAAAGAAGACATACAGGTGGCCAACAGGCACATGAAAAGATGCTCCGCATTGCTAATTATCAGAGAAATGCAAACCAAAACCACAATGAGATGTCACCTCACACCTGTCAAAATGGCTGTCTGCAATAAGAACATAAACAACCAACGCTGGCAAGGATGTGGAGAAAAGGGAACCCTCCTACACTGGCGGTGGAAACGTAAATTGGTGCAGCCACTGTGGAAAACAGTATGGAGGTTGCTCTAAAATATAACTACAATATAACCCAGCAAATCCACACCTGTGTATATATCTGTAAAAAACAAAAACACTAATTTGAAAAGATACATGTGCCCCAGTGATCACAGCAGCTCTATTTATAATAGCCAGGACATGGAAGCAACCTAAGTGTCCATCGACATATGAATGGATAAAGAAGATGTGGTACATATATATGCAACGGAATACTACTCGGCCATAAAAAATGAATGAAATTTTGCCATTTGCAGCAACATGGATGGACTTGGAGGGCATTATGCTAAGTGAAATAAGTCAGACAGAGAAAGACAAATACTGTATGATATCACTTATATGTGGAATCTAAAAAATACAACAAACTAGTGAATATAAAAAAAAAAGGCTCACAGATATAGAGAACAAACTAGTGGTTAGCAGTGGGGAGAGGAAAAGGGGGTGGGGCAATATAGGGGTGGGATTAAGAGGTGCAAGATATTATGTATAAAATAAGCTACAAGGATATATTGTCAACACAGGGAATATGGCCAATATTTTATAATAACTATAAATGGAGTATAAGCTTTAAAACTTGTGAATCATTATATTGCACACATGTAACATATTTTGTACATCGACTATATTTCAGTAAAAAAATTTTAAAAGACATTAATTAAAGTAGTATGTTGCTACATATGACATATAATTACCATGGTATCAATAATATAAAAAATTTAAATGTAGCTTAAATTCCATTATTTGGAATTCATTAAATTCTATTAGCAGATAAAACAAATTTTTCAATTTTAAGTTATACTTTAATAAAAAGAATATTTACAGTTGCTTTGATTTCAAATAAAATACATTTATTTAAGTACTCAAATATCTTGGGAAAATAGAAGCCCCCAAATAAAAACTCTGTATTTCATATAAAGTTAAACCACTGTGTATATATACACAATGATACTTATGATACAAGATACTATGATTGGTTTTCCCAATGATAAACTTTTCATATGGAAAAGTTATAAACAGAGGATGAGTTAATGTTATCATATTGATTTGGCAATTATTTTAAGGCTATTTTTTGTTTGAATTTGTTTCCAATTATACAGAACAGTTTCCAGAAATAATACTTATGGAAAACTATGGTACACAACTAACTGCATATAAATGAATATATTCGAGCACTGTCACATTCTCATCAGGTACAATGCAGTGTAACATAACTTACCAGTTCCCTAATAACTTTCTGATTTTATAAAGAAATATTGTGTGCATGACCTTGCAATAACAAGCGAGGACAATATGCTTATAGGAGAGGAATGAAAGTATATGAATTAAGTGGTAGATTGGATGCCCATAAATCATTTACACAATTTAGTGCTTAGTCAAAATAGCTACATTTATTCTAAAGAAATAGCATTTATATTTCACTTTTAATAATGTTCAAAGATATTCTTCAAAGGTGTAGAAAAGTGAAACAGAGCAAAAAACTTTAAAGGATTTAATTAGAAATTCTCTACAACATGCATACATACTTGACATAATAAAATTGATTTCCTTGTGCTTTCAAAGTTGCCCACATCTTTTTTTCTGAACACTTCGACTTTGTACTTTATAACCTGCCAGTTTAAAGGTTTTGAACCAAGTCTTAACATCTGTGCAAATTTCAGAAGCATATATTTAAATATAGCCTAGTTATTTCTGATAGCTTGGGAGGAGATATGGGGATATATGTATATGTATAGCTGATTCACTTTATTATAAAGCAGAAACTAACACACCATTGTAAAGCAATTATACTCCAATAAAGATGTTAAAAAATAAATAAATAAATAAAATAGGGCCCTAAATAGAAAATTGGACAAGCTCAGTACAGTATATGAAAATTATTGTGCAGAAACTAAAGTGAAGTTCTTTTGGTGTGAATATTTTTTGTATTCTAAATCTGTTTGGCTCACGTTTGTAAATTTATTAGCAAAGAATTTTCAATTCAGCCAACTTAGCGTTTTTCTTCAACCTTCCCTATAACTAACAGAAACAATTTTTATAAATATATGCTACAAATTTCTCTGCAATTCAGAATTACTTCAACCAGTTTCTTAAGATCTCCTTCAATCACAGGTATCTGAAAATATAAAGAGCCTTCTAGATTTCCTTGTTGACTAGTAGTGTTCCAAACCAGAAGAAGAAAAGAGCCTACTGTATATCTAACCAAAAGGTGCTGGAATCTACTCAAATACAAATATCTACATTTTGATAAATTCCAGAGAATCAAAATATCCTAACAGATGTCTGGGAATGTGGATATAAAAGGTAACATTTACAGAATTTTAATTTTTATATTAATCTAATTAGTTAATTTTCTATTTCACTGTTGACATTTGCTATTTTCTTTTTATTATTATGAATACTTCCAAGTTGTAAACATCTCTAATAGTCAAGAAAGATAGGGAAAGGGATTTTCTTTATCACCTCAGGGATAAAGACTATTAATATCTCTTTTATTTTCTTCCAGAATGTTGTATATGCATACTTGTGTATATGCATAAACACACACATTTTCAAATAACTGATAGCATGCTTTTTGTACCTTGTTTTTCTTACTTAATTATGTGTCTTAGAATATTTTCCAAATCATTAGAAAACTCAGAAGTCATCGTACTTTATGACAGGTATGTTGAATTCCATTAATGGATATACAGTATTTTTCAGCCAGATATCTGAGTTGTTTGTATTTTTACAGTAATCAATTATGCAATAAATACTCCGCTACACATATATTTGAGCATAACTATGTCTCCAGGATAAAAAGGGAGTCACGATTAAGAGAGAACGTTTGTTTAGTATTTTTGAGGTGCTGCAAAATGTCCCTCTAACGTTTACCAAGTTATACCCCAAGCCATGGAGTTTGTGCATGTCTATTATCTGTAAAGCCCTAATCTTTTGCTTTTTTTTCAACTTTTTATTTTATATTGGAGTATAGCTGATTTACAATGTTGTGACAGTTTCAGGTGTACAGCAAAGTGATTCAGTTATACATATACATGTATGCAGTCTTCTTCAAATTCTTTTCCCATTTAGATTGTTACATAATACTGAGCAAAGTTCCCTGTGTGTGAAGCGCTAATCTTCAGCCCCCCACCCTTTATCTCTTGGTTCTCCTTTCTCCAATTCCTCCCCTCAGTTCACATGTCCCCCAGTCTCCTTAGTATTCTTTGACAAACTGGACACTCTTCCAACTCAAGGCCTTTGTCTTTGCTATTCATTCCGTAGTTCCTGAAATTCAGTCACGTTTACTTCAACTGCTCTTGTAGGTACTAAATTCCTCAGTTCTGTAACTGGATGAAGGCCATAGCTAATATTTACAATTTCCATTTTACTTTGTTCTCAACCAGAACTTCAACTGGAGGGGCCCCTACTAGAGGGATGACCCAAATCTAGTGTTTGGAGAGACAGAGCTCTCTGTGGACCTGCATTCTTGCTGTTGTCGCTACAAAGATCTATTGATTTTACTGTTGGGCATGGAAGTACAAAGAAGCGCCTCCGGTAACTCCTGACCTCACTATCTAGGAATAACTCAATTTCCCCTTGGTAATGAGGATCATTCATTTCACATAGTAGGGCAACATCCCTCCTTCCTAATTTGTTTTGTCATGTGATGTTTGTGGTCCTCCCAATGGCGAGGAGTGTAGCCGAGCAGGACCCTGCGGGGTCTTCCCAGAATGGACCCCCACCCGTGTCCTCCATCTGCCTTTTGTCAGTAGAAAAACTTTAGTCAAAGAATACATTTAATCAGAGAAGTGAGAAAATGCAAAAAGTAAGAAAAACAAGCAAGACAAAATAATAATAATAATAATGTTTTAGCCATTCAACAAAGTCAAGGACCTTTAGTTCTTCCTCCAGAACTATAGATAATATTCTGAGCCATGTCCTTTGAGCCGTTTTGCAGACACTGAAGCCCCTACCAGGTGCGAGAAGTTAACTGCATGCTGCTCACAAGCACGGAGACCCCAGACCAGCTGGAAGCAGGTTGATGACGCTGACTCCCGCTTACCTCCCCACCAGCCAATCAGAAGAGTGTCCACCAGCTGACCACGCCCTGCTCCTTGAACACTGTAAGACCCCTCCCTACCCGCTCCAGGGTGGGACACATGGTTTGAGGGCATAAGCCCGCTGTGGCCCCCTGTGCCTAGCAAAGCAATCAAACTCTTCTCTACTTCACCTCAAACTCTGTCTCCGAGTGAAGAGAGGCCGAATTTCGGCAACAGGAGGCAGTCCCAACTTACAATTCAATGAAACTGATTTTCCTCGGCAGAAGTGCTCTTCCCCTGGGACCTGAGACCTCCAAACCAGCAGAACGCAAAGCTGTGGGAGCCAAACTTCTGAAGTTGGATTATTAACTTAATAGCAGGAGAAGTCATTCCATTTTCATGCCTTTTTCTAATACTTGTGTATCGTGGCATAGAAGAGATACTAATTGCTACTTCAAGCATATACTGAACCCTGTAAGACTGAACCCCATGTCCTCAGGGTCTTTTCTGCAGCCAGTATCATAATAGTGTCCTTAGTAGGCCATTCCACTGGTCTATTAGTTTAGCTGCTTTTCGGTGATAGCATAATGGTAAGCAAATCCCTTAAACGTGGAATCTGTTGCTGCACTTTTTCTGCTGTGAAATGAGGAAAGCATTAGTAGGCAGAATAATATAAGCGAATAACATATTGCATACATCCACAAGTATTTCACAAAACTGGCAGCCTTACAAGTTATTTGGTAAATGGGTCTAAATACACATTTAATATGTTATGTGTTGCCTCTGAAATCAAAAGTGGCTCACCAAGCCCTTATTGTTTGGTCCTGGTAGGTGGTGCAAGGTGCAGAGACCCAGCATTTCCTCAAGAGTGGACAGCTCCACAACAGACAAACCACTGGACTGCCAGAAGCATTCCTGGGACTTGAGGCCCCTGAAAATCACTGCGTTTACCTCCCGGTCTATGGCAGGGATGTCGTACCTTGACACCTAAAGCACTTGCCACTTTCTAATCAGCACATGACAACGATAAAATGATCCAGTGTAATGTTATGGGAAATCTGAAGATAAACAAGGTCTCTCCAGATTATGGCATGGCAGGGAGTAGGAGAAATGATGTACATGCAAGGAAAGACTGAAGGTAAAAGTAAACGCTGTGGCTTATGGTTTTCCTGTGAAAGTTTATGAAGAAAAAGCACTTTCCAGGTAAATACCTAAATATCAGGTGCCAGCAACCTACATCTGGAGGAGCAGCTGAAGATGGAAGCTCTCTGATTAAGTTCAAAATATCCTATAGTTCTGAAAATCCTGTATGATTTCCGCACAGGCAAACAGAGAAGCTAAGTAGTGAGGTGGTAAAGTATTACCACCACTGTAGCTTTCAAGCCTTTGAAGATGGCACAAATGTGTACATTTCTCCCAGAGATGGAGTCCTGCTTTTACAATGCTAACCTGGTAAGGAAGAGACATTCTAGACCTTCAGTGTATACCTTCATACTAAATGTCCTTATCCCTGGGTCAGAGAACCAATGCAGCCATTCTACCTGCTCCCAGGTATGTCTATTCCAATTATACGTTCAGCCCTGAGGACGGAACTAGAGGAGAAGCCCATTCCAACTGATCCATGGTGATGCAAACTGTGGCCAAACTTTACCATTTAAACACTGTACACTCCCACGTTAATTCCTGGACCGCAATTTTACTTTGGGTCTTCAAGAATCTGTGCCACTTCAAAGGCAGTGTTCAGTAATACCGAATAAATCAGGGCCTCTCCTTTACCTCAGAACACAAGCACTCTAGGAAATGACCTCAGATCGTTGCAATTTTTGCTTATGGGATGAAAAGGAACTCAGTTTCTCCTTCAGTGAAGGCCGGTCGGTGAACTGATGTAAGGTCTTCTGGAAGCATGATAAGCAACTGAGAATACCTACTTGGGCAACTCAAATTGGGTTTCTGTTCACTTGTCTTGGAGTTGTTTTATATATCTGGTGACATTTTAGTTGACAAATAACCTACTTTGTTCCTACCAACATAGACATCAGTTAGCCGTAAGTGTGATCTCAGTGCATCAAAGCACCCTAATCACCAGCTTCTCTCTGCTGCCCCTGGCACCAACCATCACTTCACAGTAGGAAGTTAAGAGATGATGTTGGCCTTTGCTATCCTGTGATCCTCTTGTCTCTCTTGAAGTCAGAGAGCTTTTACGATTGACACTATCTCCCACTGTCGTACCCCTGGTCAGAGCAGAGCCAGTGGGGGTACCTCAGAGCATGTCAGGGAGGCTGGTACCACCCCACTAATGATTCCCAAAGCCTTATGAAGGGGATGTTCTCCAGGCCCTCCTGTGATATGTACTGTGTGAAGTATTTGTGTGGGTCACACATAATAAACCCACTCTGACATTCCTATCCCCTTACACCTTTGGATTCCATCCTCTACATTACACCAGGAAAAGTTCTGCCATAACGATTTTTTAACCATAGGCCACTGTGGAGTGCAAATTTCAGTCAACCAAACAAGTCATCTGGTAGGGCCATTTGCAGCTGAATGAGCAAACATATTAAATCCAGAATGCCTGGTAACACATCATAATCCATCAATTCAGCCAAATCTGGTGTTCTATTCAATTCTACCCACTATTCATTCCCACACATACTCTTCAGGGCTCTGTTAATATAAATTAGCAGAATATTTGAATTATTTTGATATATTAACCATTTTTTCTTGTATCAGGCTTTTACTTACTCTGCAAGAAAATACTAGGCTATAACCCTAGTTTTAAGTCTAATGGAAACAAAGAGTATTCAGGGTATATTTTGAGGAGAATGGGGATTTCCTTGAAAGGAAATACCCCAGGTGTGATTATGACTATGTTTTGCGCAAAGGAGGTATGAAGATGCACAAACAAGAAAAGGAAAGCTGCTCCCAACCAAATGTCCTAATTCAAAGATTTAGGGTCAAATTTCTTACTAAAAAAATGCACTAAACTTCATATGGGACTTGATGAGACATTGGATTAAAACTATGTTTTAAGTCTGCAAAGTGTGAAATTACATTAAAAAAAGTGTTCAGTGGGATTAGTCCCGGTGGCTACAAGAAATAAAGAAGCCTTTCGTGAATACCACAGATAAACCCTAAGTCTCTGACTGCAATTTAAGATGAGAGTTTGAAGAGCTCATGCTTGATACGTTCCTTCAGGAAGAGTTTCAGTGCCCTGAAAAGAGCACATCCCGCACGACTGTCTTTGTAGTCACTGAACTGAACAGCAGCTGCCTGGTTCCCCCCAGGGGGTTGTCTCAGTGAAGACTTCATCCCAGTGTTGGCAAGGGGTGAAAATCAGATTAATCAGAATCCTCCGTGTGTCATGGACCACTCGCATCCTGTTTCAAATTTGCAAGGGGATCAACACTGAGTTCAAAGCACAAGGGCAAACCCAAAGAATCTCAGGACGCTATATTTCAGAGTCTGTTTCCTGGGATGGCACCTGGCACCAATTCCTGCTACTGTCAAGATCCTGTCCCAAAACAAGGCCACACTGGTTGTCTGAACAGAAAAAAAAAAAAAAAAAA